>NC_054537.1:49019071-49319071 GCF_017654505.1 Polyodon spathula | reverse complement strand
GTGCTGGTAGTATACCAGAAAATACCACAGTTTTGGTTTTCTCTTTTAATTTCCTTCCTAGCTCTCTGAATTTGTTTTGCAGGGATTTTGGTCTGTCTCTTCCAATGTTGTTTGTACCGTTGTGGATGACTACTACCGGATCGTCTCTTGTTCCTTCTAGGAGCCTGTCCACGTTCTCAGTGATGTGCTTGACCGAGGCTCCAGGAAGGCAGCACACTGTTGTAGTAAGGGGGTCCAAACTGCGAATTGAACTTGCTGTGTTTCTCAATATGGAGTCCCCAACAATCATGACCTCCCTTCTTTTTGCTGTCTGGTCACCACTGTCAATAGGGTCCTGGATGTTGTTCCTTTCATTCTCTTGTTGTTGGTTCTGCTCATCAAAATTCTGAAGTGACTCAAATCTGTTGGTTGTTTTGATTTCTGGTGGTTGTGTTTGACGAAGTTTCTTTTTTTCCCTGCTTCTGCCTACCTGAACCCGGCTGTTCTGACCTTCTATCTCCCTGGTGGCTTTCAGTCTGTTAGGGGTGATGCAGACTTCCATGAATTGTGGGTGTGCCAGTTCCTCAAGATCCTGTTGCTGTCTCACTTCTTCCAGCTCCATTTCTAGCATACTTACTAGTTTATGCAAGTCCTGGATCGCGCGGCACTTTACGCACACTTGGTTTAGCTCCGCTGGGTTTTCTCGGATTTCCCACATCAAGCAGATGTCACAGATTACTGGCTTGAAGACCATGTTGAGGGTTTTTTTTTTTTTTAAAGTTTAGTTTCTTCTGCAGCTGTCAACCGGCTTTCAAACTGCTTCTAAACTGCTCTGCACTTTTCCACACCTGTACTTCTCCCACTCGCTGTCGCTGGGAAGACTGCCTCGTTTAACTGCATTGTTCTGCTGTGCTGTTGGCTCCTCCCCTCGCCCGTGTCTCAGAACGGCGCTGAATTTGAATCAGCTGCTCCGAGTTTCAGCTTGTTATCAGAAAAACACACGCGGCTGTTTGACTTTGAGCTGCAGTGTTTCCCCAATGTCCTGTGTTTTCTGATTAAAGCAATTAAAGATGCAATTTCTCCTTACTGCTTTTAAACTGCTCTGCACTTTTCCACGCCTGAACTTCTCCCACTCACTGTTGCTTCCACTCGCTGTCGCTCGGAAGTGACAGCTTCCTCAGCTCCCTCCTCTTAATGGGAAGCAGAGGCCTCCTTTTATGTCAGGTGGCTGGGCGCTGATTCATCGTTAATTAAGTTAATCATTTAATCAACTAATCAACCCCAGCCACCTGAACATAATAAACCCAGGCAGGTAGGCGAAATTAACCCCATCCCTGCCAATTTAAAAAGGGCAGAGCTTTGCCCTGCCACACACCTCCCCCCATGTACAACGTACACCGGCAGCAATTGGCCAACTCCCCCCTTCCCCCCAACCCCTCAAGAGTCCAATTATGTCCCTTGGGTGGGCTGTTATGGTGAGCAGGGTTGATGTCGGAGCCCCCAAGCCTTCTTTAGTTGAGGGGGCCCCGGATCTCCAAGGTAGTACAGCGATGACGGCCCGGCTCCCTCTGGTGGCGGAGACGGCGACGGCGGCCCGGATCCCCCTAGTGGCGGAAGCGGCGACGGCGGCGGCCCAGCTCCCTCTAGTGGCGGAGGCGGCGGCCCGGCTCCCTCTAATGGTGGAGGTGCGGCCCGGCTCCCTCTAGTGACGGAGGCGGCGATGGCGGCAGCAGACCCTCCGGAACCCTAGAAAACAAAAAGGAGACACCAGCAGTCCCAAGCGATGCGGAGTAGCAGGCAACCCCAGGCGATCCAAATGCGTCATCCCTGAGCGGAGTGGGCGTGGCATCCCTGGGCATAGCTCCTCCCCACTGGGCTCTGAGAACCGCAGCTCCTCCCTCTCGGGCTCTGGGAGCGGCCGCTCCTCCCTCTCGGGCTCTCGCTCACCGCTGTAGTACTGCTCCGAGACTCCTGGAGGCGCTATATCCCACTCTAACACCAAATGTGGCAGGCTGCCGAGTGGATAGAGGCCCAGAGACAGTCTGCAGTTCAAAAAAATAACTATTTTATTATAAATAACACAAAATAAAGTGCACAAGGGCAAAATAACAGATATTCAAACACAAATAAAGCAAAAACAAAACTCACAAAAATAAAGGTTTCCAGGCTGGGCAATGCCTTCACTGGATTTAACAAAATTTCAAAAATACAAACAACAACAACCACAAACACCAACCTGCTTCCTCAGCTCCCTCCTCTTAATGGGAAGCAGAGGCCTCATTTTATGTCAGGTGGCTGGGTGCTGATTGATTGTTAATTAAGTTAATCATTTAATCAACCCCAGCCACCTGAACATAATAAACCCAGGCAGGTAGGGGAAATTAACCCCATCCCTGCCAATTTAAAAAGGGCAGCGCTTATCTCTGCCACAATCATTGACACTGTTGCCCAGCTTACAACCAGAACCGTCAAGAAAAATCGAAACTGCTCATGGTACACACTCGAACTTTGACTGCATAAATCTGCCTGCCGCAAGCTCGAGCGCAAGTGGAGGTCATCTGAACTAATGGTTCACAGAGAGATCTGGACCGACCATCTCGCAAGCTACATGCATGCATTTGCTGTGGCCAGGGTGAAATACTTCTCTGAAATTGTAACTATGGCACACGGTAAACCCAATGTTCTCTTGAAGACCATTGACCCAACCCTACATCCAGCCACTGACTGATTCATCTCTTGTCCATCCTCCTCTCTTACCTGTTATGATTTCTCCTCTTTTTTTTCTGAACAAAAATCTATTCTATGCTCGCCCACCACAAACCCCTTCTCCCCTCTCTCCATTGCTGATGTTTCCGGCTTACTGTTGAAATCAACTACTGTCACGTGCCCCCTGGACGACTAACCTTGTCCGTCTCTGTACTTCTGATCTTGCTCCCTCCATCATGCACAATCTCAACCTGTCCCTGTACTTTGGCTCATTTCCTGCTGCCCTCAAGCTTGCCAGAGTCACGCCGGTACGCAAAAAACCCTCCCTTGACCTGGCTGACTTATATATTTTTGTCCCATCTCCAGTCTCCCTTTTCTCTCAAAAACTCTCGAAAGGGCTGTAGCCAGTCAGCTGAAGAGACATCTCACGGACAACCATCTGCTCGAATCTCTACAGTCTGGTTTCCGGCAGCATCACAGTACTGAAACTGCTCTGCTCTGGACTGTGAATGATCTGCTCAATGCTGATGCTGCTGCTCCCTCTGTGCTTGTCCTTCTTGACCTAACAGCTGCTTTTGACACCATAGATTATGGCATTCTTCTTGACCGCCTGCAGATGTATGCTGGAATCTCTGGAACCTGTCTCTCCTGAGTGTCCTCTTACCTCTTACTGGTGTTGCAAACACAGTCACTTGTGGTGCCCCCCAAGGATCTGTTCTTGGGCCCCTTCTCTTCAATATCTACATGCTTCCCTTGGGCCACCTCATCCGCCAACACAACCTCATATTTCACTCCTAAGCTGACGACACCCAGCTCTACTTAAAACTCGACCCTGGTAGCCCTCTACATTGGCCCGACTCGCTGCCTGCATTCAAGACATTGAGGCCTGGATATCTGCCAGTTTTCTTCAACTGAACACTAGCAAATCTGAACTCCTTCTAGTAGGATCTAAAACTCAACTTAAGAATCTCAATGTAGCTGCCCTGAACCTCGGAAACTGTATGTCTGCTGCCTTCCCCTACAGTACAAAGCCTTGGTGCCTTCTGGACAGCAACCTCTCCTTTGATGCCCACTTCTCCTCCATGGCCAAATCTTCCTTCTACCATCTTCGAAACATCTCCAAAGTCCGTCCCTACCTTTCCCTCCCGGATGAGGAGATACTTTGTCATATGTTTGTCTCCTCTCGACTCGACAACTGCACCATAAACCGACTACAGCTAGTTCAGAATGCTGCTGCCAAGATCCTTACCAGTCATAAAAAACATGATCACATCATCCCTCATCTTGCTCAGCTGCACTGGCTATCTGTAAAGTTCAGGATTATGTTCAAAACTCTCCTGCTCACCTACAATGCCCTTTATCACACAGGTCCCGAGTACCTCCTCAACCTGCTGACTTGCTATGTCCCTACCCGCAAGCTGTCTTCTGATTCTGGCTTACCTGTTATCCCCAAGTAAAAGCTCACCACACTTGGATAACGCTCATTTAGCTTCATGGATCCGACTCTCTGGAACTCTCTCCCAGTTTTGGTTCATGATGCTCCGACGGTAGCTCGCTTTAAATCAACTCTCAAAACCCACCTGTTCTCTTTTGCTTTCCATGCTCCTTAAGCATGATATCTGTTATTAGCTGCTCCTACGATTTCACGTATTTTTACTATCATGCATTCTGCACTGTGGAAGGGGTGTGGGTAATTCACTAACTAGGAGACAGACAGGTGTACTTGAAAACACCACACAGGTGCCCAGTTTTATTTGCAAACAGTTCTTGTTTTTTCCAGCAGAGGGCACTGTTGACCGTGGGCTGCCTATCAATGATGATAGACAGCACCACGGAAATACCACAGCTGGTATGTGAACAGCAAGTGCACTCGCAGGTGCTCAAAGAAATAATAATGAAAACAGAAGGCGAAAAGAACAGTGGAAAATAAAACAGTAATAAAACTACAAATAAAAGGTGCTGCACTCGGCAGCGTCATCCCGGTCGTCGCTACCCGCACGACCCGGATTACCGTCCTACTCTGTAGACTAACTAGCCTGTTCTGTCACAATACGCCGGGGTCTGCCCAAGGGTGCCCCGCTCTCTCTGTCTCGCTACGAAACTCTTTGTTTCGCCTGATTCCCAGTCCTGGATCAGAGCTTCCGCACTCTCGTTGCGTCTAAGTGGGCAGACCTGAGGAAACAACGCGCCTCTCAGCCATTCAGAGAGGGGGAAAGTCCACACACCCACTTTCCCACCTCCCCGTGTCACTGCCATGACTCACAGGCGGTTGTTGGACGACTGCCGCCCTCTTCCTGCAGCCCGTGAACACGCCAGCAGAGTCAGCACAGATCTCTCCCTGTTACATGCACATTCCACTGTATTTATTATACTATTTCATGTATTCTGCACTTTTCACTGTGTTTAGTGTACTATTTCATGTATTATACTACTATTCTTTACACTGTATTCAGGGTACTATGTATTATGCTACTATCATGTGTTATGTACTTTCCACTGTTTATCATGTATTATGCATTTCTCTATTTGAAGTATTATGGATTTTCTTGTATTTATTGCATTTTGTAAAGCACTATGAAAAGCGTTATATAAAATAAAGATTGATTGCAATGATTGTTGCAAACTCCATGCAGGCTTGGAAAGATATTGCTGCTCTAGAAAGAGTGCAAAGAAGAGCGACCAGAATTATTCCGGGCTTAAAAGGCATGTCATATGCAGACAGGCTAAAAGAATTGAATCTGTTCAGTCTTGAACAAAGAAGACTACGTGGCGACCTAATTCAAGCATTCAAAATTGTAAAAGGTATTGACAGTGTCGACCCAAGGGACTTTTTCAGCCTGATAAAAGAGAAACAATGACCAGGGGTCACAAATGGGGATTAGACAAAGGGGCATTCAGAACAGAAAATAGAAGGCACATTTTTACACAGAGAATTGTGAGGGTCTGGAATCAACTCCCCAGTAATGTTGTTGAAGCTGACACCCTGGGATCCTTCAAGAAGCTGCTTGATGAGATTTTGGGATCAATAAGCTACTAATATATATAGAAACTACAAACAGCTGAAGGCAGAGATTCGACGGTGGCACCCAGATCCAAGATGTTCGACCCACTATATATAGCTCGAAGATGGCTGGACCCAGAGGTGAATGATGCAGCAAAAATCGTCGACATGATAGTGATGGATCACTACCTGAGAGCCATGTCAGCTCATTTGAGGAAGTGGGTTGGGCTATATTGTGGGAGAAGGACAGGTAAAGCCTCAGTCCAGCAAAATGGACGCCATCAAGAATTGGCCACGACCAGTTAACAAAAAGCAAGTGAGGGCCTTTCTTGGTTTGGTGGGCTATTATAGGCAGTTTATACCAGAATTATCTACAATAGGAGTGTCACTTACTAACTTAGTAAAAAAATCTTCACCCATCTGGTCCAGTGGACTAATGTTGCAGAACAAGCATTTAAGAAGTTGTCAAATGCCTTGTGCAATGAACCATTATATATATATATATATATATATATATATATATATATATATATATATATATATATATATATATATATATATATATATAAAATACGTTGTCCACTATTACACACTGAGCTGTTGTACTGTGCATCGCTTGTGGATAGATACAGTATACAGCTTTCAAAAATGAATGACATCCATTTTGAATATATTATTTAACAATTTCAATTCAAAACCTAATCACAAACAGTATTCAACATATACCTTGATAAGCACCTGTGACAAAGTGCCCTCCCTATGTATATTATCTGTTATGTGTTGCGTATGGTGTGTTAAATGTTGGTGTATAGATATTGGTACATGGGATATAAATGGGTCTGTCTAACACGAGTGTTTAAAACGTGTATGTGTATTTAGGCACGAGGGTTGAACAGCACTTCACGTGCAAGTAAAATGTAATAATATGTGAGCACAGGGAATTGCACTTTATTAATTCATGTGCTGGGATTCAAGTGAATAATTAATTAGTAATTGAATCCCAGCACAACAATATATATAGATGCACATTTTCACATGCTCGCGGTTGAGTGTTCGGTGAGTGGAGAATGGGATAGGAGACAGAGGTAAAAGTAATCATAGGAATAATAATAATAATAATAATAATAATAATAATAATAATAATAATTAGTTGTTAAAGTATCTGCTCACCGTGTTTGTCTGTCTACTCTGTTTTGATTGTTTTTTTGTTTTGGCGACGTGTGCCGTGTCCTATGTTTGTGTTTGTACAACCTTTTTATTTTCTGTTCTGTTTATTAAATGCTGAGCGAAACATTCGCTCAGCTCCACCAAACCACACCTCTCTGTCATTCTTTCCTTTTCCTGGTTCTGATGCTTGGAGGCGCTGTTAAATCCCACGCAGGACACCATGTCTCACAGAGACGGCCGAAGTGGGCGGCGTCAGAACCAGGAAAAGGAATGAATGACAGAGAGGTGTGGTTTGGTGGAGCTGAGCAAATGTTTCTTGCTTTTGGCAAGAAAAAAATAGAATGTTTCATCAACAACGTTACATTGTCAGGTTATTTGCTGCACTTTCAATGTCCCGAAGCATGAACACTTTCTTAAGCCTTTTAACTTCTCACAGAAACTGCCATTTAGGGCTCCCCCAGGCGAGCTTGGCAGGGGCGGCCGCCCCTGTCGACCTCCCTCAATGATGCCCCTCTCTGAGTAAAAAAAAAGCTACAGTAAAATTACATCTGTGACTGGCTGGCGAGTGGATAGAGGCCCAGAGACAGGCTGCAGTTAAAAAAAAAAACTTATTAACAATTTAACACATAATAAAAGGGCACAAGGGCCAAAACAAAGGTATTTAAGCACAAATAGAAAGACACTGAACTTACAAAGACTTACAAAAATAAAGGTTTCCAGGCTGGGCGATGCCTTCACTGGATCAGAAAATACAAAAAAAAAAAAAAAAAAAAAACCCCACAAAACAGCAAACCAAAAAAAACAGCAAGCACAAACAGCAGCTTGCTTCCTCAGCTCCTTCCTCTCCCTAATGGGAAGCTGAGGCCTCCTTTTATGTCAGGTGGCTGGGTGCTGATTGATCGTTAATCACTCTAATAAACCCAGGCAGGTAGGGGAATTTAACCCCATAACTGCCAATTTATAAAGGGCACACACCTCCCCCCATGTACAAAGTACACAGGCTGTAATCGGCCAACTCAAACACCTCCCCCCTCCCCATTATGTCCCTTGGGTGGGCTCTTTCGATGGGCGGTGGTGGGCGGGGTTGATGTCGGAGCCCCCAAGCCTTCTTTGGTTGAGGGGGCCCCGGATCTCCAAGGAAGTATGGCGATGCTGTCATGGGACCTTGACCCTCCAGCAGATGCAGCATTGGTGGGCAGGCAGCACCCCTGGACAGTGTGGGCATGGCCTCCTCGGACGGTGTGGGTTCCCCTAGCAGTGTCAGACCCTTTAGTGGCGCTGGACCCTTCAGGGACGGCGGCCCATCTCCCTCTGGTGGAGGAGGCGGGGACGGCGGCCCATCTCCCTCTGGTGGTGGAGGCGGGGACAGCAGCCGCGGACCCTCAGCAACCCTAGGAGACAAAAAGGAGACACCAGCAGCCCCAGGCGATGCGGAGCAGCAGGCACCCCCAGGTGATGCGGAGCAGCAGGCAACCCCAGGCGATCCAAATGTGGCATCCCTGAGCGGAGCGGGCGTGGCATCCCTGATCGGTGCAAGGCAGGCATCCTTGGGCGGGGCAAGGCAGGCATCCTTGGGCCAAGGTGGCAGAGGCCAGACTTCCTCCTCACTGTCGGCCGGTGAAGACAGTTCCAGCTCCTCTGACGGCAAAGGCTGAAGCCTCCCCACCACCGGTGGTGGGGGCTGTGGCCATTCTAGTGGCCTCTGAGGCAGGGCTGGTACCTGCCGTAACGATCGGGTGCACCTCCGCTGGGCTCCTATCAGCAGCACATGTAGAGGCTGCTGTAGGGCATCAGCCTTCTCCCCTCTCTGGCTCTCGGGAAGGCTGCTCCTCCCTCTCTGGCTCTCGGGATGGCGGCTCCTCCCTCTCTGGCTCTCGGGACGGCGGCTCCTCCCTCTCTGGCTCTCGGGACGGCGGCTCCTCCCTCTCTGGCTCTCGGGATGGCGGCTCCTCCCTCTCTGGCTCTCGGGACGGCGGCTCCTCCTCATACTGCGTGGGGCAGATAGCCACCGTGTGTCCATACGCCCCACAGCCGGGGCATAACTCTCCGCGAGGCTCTTCAAAAAAACCTCCCTCTCTGGCGCTGGAGTCAGCAGCAACAGCTTCTCTCCCTCTGGCGCTGGAGATGGCTCCTCTCCCTCTGGCTCTGGAGGCAAAACCAGCAGGTATTCTTCCTCTGCTGTGGAGACTTGGGCCGTGGACGCTCTGCCTTCCTCTTCCCCTTTCTGTGCCTCCTCCTTACCTTCCTCTCCTGGGCCAGTTCCTCCTCTCCCTCTTGGTAGGGGCAGCGCACCACCGGGTGCCCGAACTCCCCACAGGCAAGGCACCAGCCTTGGTCCTCTAGACCACCGAGGAACTCCTCCAGGTCCTGGCAACCATATCTCCAGCCTTCCATTTATTTATTTATTTATCTTAAAAAAAAAAATGTCGTCCTCCCCAAAAAAAACAAAACCCTGCAGTACTGCTCTACTGCTCTAAGCCTCCTGGAGGCGCTATATCCCACCACTGTCACCAAGTGTGACTGGCTGGCGAGTGGATAGAGGCCCAGAGACAGGCTGCAGTTCAAAAAAATAATACTTTTATTAACAATTTAACACAAAATAAAAGGTATTTAAGCACAAATAGAAAGACACAGAACAAGACTTACAAAAATAAAGGTTTCCAGGCTGGGCGATGCCTTCACTGGATCAGAATACAAAAAAAAACAGCAAACCAAAAAAAACAGCAAGCACAAACACCAGTTTGCTTCCTCAGCTCCCTCCTCTCCCTAATGGGCAGCTGAGGCCTCCTTTTATGTCAGGTGGCTGGGTGCTGATTGATCGTTAATTACTCTAATCAACACCAGCCACCTGAACACAATAAATCCAGGCAGGTAAGGGAATTTAACCCCATAACTGCCAATTTATAAAGGGCAGAGCTCTGCTCTGCCACAACATCATACTTCGGTATATGAGAGAGAGGAACATGTGTACAACACATGTGCAGTGAAATTAGGGAGGTCTTTTTGAAAACTGGTTGATAGCTTGTAACGATCACTCTGCACAACTGAAAAGCAGTTGTACTGTCCTCCCTAAGAAGAAACTACCGGCCCAATATCTATAACTAATTAAGTCAGCAAGAGTGACAGACAGCAAAAGCAGGGATGTCAGAGGTGTCAATTTCACAAACAAATGGTTTATTGTTGTCAACTGTAATGTAATAAATGAAATATAATGCAAACAACTTATTGCAGATAACAGTTAGTGGAAGGTACAGGTGAGTAAGAAAGTAGTGAATTAAACAAACATCCAAACAAACTAACACTAAAGCAAAATGAATGCGGTGTCCGGTGTGCCTCCAATAAACCCACACACACACACAAACACCACACCAACACAAAACCAACACACCGACAGGCAAAAGAGACAAAGGTGAATGAATAAGTATATGAGGAAAACAATTTCAGAGACAGTCTTGATGACAATGGATGACAAATTAAATTCAGACCTAACAAGTCCGGTGAAGTAATGCAGATGAAATCCAAAGTAACAAAAGAACAAAACCAAAATTTCAGTAACCAAAGTATCAAAGGAAAGCAGAAAAAACCAGCAAACAGAAGGAATAATCTCACCAACAAATAATGAAGTCCCAAATAGAGTCCTGTACTGATGATGGTGGATGAAGGTTGATGATAAAATAGCGATCGTTGAAAATGGTGAGTCTGTTGAGTAGTACCGGGTTGAGTGGTGAACAGCCGTTTGGAAAATATCCGGAGGATCAGGAATAAAATGAAGACTGAACACACTACCAAAAAACAAACCCTAAACAGACCTTGAACAGCAACTAAACTTAAACAAGTAACAGTGTAAACAAAAAAGAAAGGTTTGGACAAAGTGCAAGATTATGAAAAGAGTAAATGGGTGCACCAGGATTTATCTAAAATGGTTAAAGTTACACTCTTAATTAAATAATATGCTGTATGTTTGTAAATGGATGCCTAAAGAGAAAATTGAGTCCTCCCTGGCCTAGCCAGCCAGCTTTAATACCGATACTGGCTTCCAAGGAGCTCTGAGATTGGAGGAGTGGATACCTGAATGAGCCAATGGGGGGAGAGGATGAACAGAGGGTGAAAGCAAGGAATTATGGGAAAGTGAGTTTAACCTGGCCAGGCTACTGTCCCTAATTAAAGGGACAGGTGGGTGAAACTTACACCCACTTCATGGAGCAAGTGAATTGCTACAAGCTTTCAAAACTGGTTGATAGCTTGACCACAGTCATTGTTGCTAGGTAATTCACTCCCATTGGCTCCCATTGCACAAAACTTTAAGATGCTTTGTTGGGATGTAGATTGTTAATTAAGTAATCAATTTAAAATCAACTTGTATATATTTATTTTTTAAAAAGCAGGTTAGTTAAGTATTTAACAACCCAATTTGTGGCATTAATTTCATTTTGAAGTTTTGTTTTTGTTTTTTGTATCTGTAAAAAGAGCATTCACGATAGTAAGGAGAAGGGAGAGTGAAGAAAGGCGAGAGTCGGGTGATTAACACATTGTGTGTTGTATTGTAAATACTGTCGAAGAACATTAAAATATCCACAGTTAAAAATGAATGAAGAGTCAGTTTCACAAAGCGACAGCTGATACTAATAAGGAGTTAAATAAAACTGAATATCTGACAACTGGATCCAACCGAAGTTACAGAAAATGACTGGTAGGCCTATGTACTACAAATAAAATATCAAAACAGGGTCTTGTTTAAAATAGCAAACTGGTTCTTAGTGCACATTAATATAAACTGGGAGATATGACAAGACACTATGAGAGCAGGTATTTTGACAGGTGTTTTCTTTGATTTTGTGGCACAGTTATATGTGATTTGCATAGGTACAGTGATTTGCCTTTGTTCCTAAGTAGTTTCTAATCATGACATTGTGCTTGATATTGTAACGGCTTGCAATACTGATGGATCAATCAGCATGCAGCATCCTAACAATTTGTTTTATAATTATAAGTATAGTACTATTAAGTAAAATACATATATCATAGAAATAAACAAAATTAGAACTGCCAGGCAGTTTTATGGCTTCCAACCCCCAGTACCAGTACAAACACTTAAGCAATTACAGGAAGAAGCGGGTTTAGTTAAAAGAAATGCATCAAACAGCCCTTTTGGTTTCCGTTCAACACCATTTTTTTAAAAGTCAGTTGAATTGCTACAGTGTCAAGGATGATGGTTGTGAAGTTTGGAGTTAGTCAAGTAAATTGTTTGTCAAATGACGCAGGTTTAAATTTCAAATGTAAATGTATAACTGGCGGCCATCTTGTTTTATAAAACATCACCATTTTCACATATTTGTATCCCATTGTTACTGGGACGATAACTACCAAGTTTGGAGTTTGTTGGTCAAACGGTGTTCAAATAGCAACAGTTTGCTGTTAAAGGCTCGTTTCGATGATATATGTCAATTGTCAGATCAATCGCTTCACTGGTTCCCAAGAAGAAGATTTCTAAAGGTTTCTAAAAAAATGTGTCAAACGTCCATTTTCGTTTCTGGTCAACACAATTTTTTAAAAGACAGTTGTACTGATACAGTATCAGGGAAGATGGTTATTAAGTTTGGAGTTAGTCAAGTAAATCGTTTGTCAACTGACGCAGATTTAAATTTCAAATGTAAACATATAAGTGGTGGCCATATTGTTTAATAAAACATCACTATTTTCACATATTTGCATCCCATTGTTATTGGGACGATAATTACCAAGTTTGGAGTTTGTTGGACAAACGGTTTTCAAAAAGAAGCAGTTTGTTGTTAGGGGCGTGTTTCGATAAGATTTGTGGCAGCCATTTTGACATTAAAATTTATCACAGCAACTTCTGCTTCACAAATTTGATGCAGGTTTGGATGCTGATGATATATGCCAAGTTTCAGATCAATCGCTTTACCGGTTCCAAAGAAGAAAATTTTGAAAGGTTTTATTGATAAATGCATCATGGCGCCAATTGCAAGGACACAACAGCAAAATTTTTTCAGCATCTGACAGCCAATGTATCCAGCTTGTTACCTGCCAAGTCAGAACCTGATCAGTCACACAGCTTCGAAGCAGCAGCAGTTTAAAGTTTTGGGAAGAAAAAAAAAAACTAGAACTGCCAGGCAGTTTTACGGCTTCCAAGCCCCAGTACCAGTACCAAACACTTAAGCAATTACAGGAAGAAGCGGGTTTAGTTAAAAGAAATGCATCAAACAGCCCTTTTGGTTTCCGTTCAACACCATTTTTTTAAAAGTCAGTTGAATTGCTACAGTGTCAAGGATGATGGTTGTGAAGTTTGGAGTTAGTCAAGTAAATTGTTTGTCAAATGACGCAGGTTTAAATTTCAAATGTAAATGTATAACTGGCAGCCATCTTGTTTTATAAAACATCACCATTTTCACATATTTGTATCCCATTGTTACTGGGACGATAACTACCAAGTTTGGAGTTTGTTGGTCAAACGGTGTTCAAATAGCAACAGTTTGCTGTTAAAGGCTCGTTTCGATGATATATGTCAATTGTCAGATCAATCGCTTCACTGGTTCCCAAGAAGAAGATTTCTAAAGGTTTCTAAAAAAATGTGTCAAACGTCCATTTTCGTTTCTGGTCAACACAATTTTTTAAAAGACAGTTGTACTGATACAGTATCAGGGAAGATGGTTATTAAGTTTGGAGTTAGTCAAGTAAATCGTTTGTCAACTGACGCAGATTTAAATTTCAAATGTAAACATATAAGTGGTGGCCATATTGTTTAATAAAACATCACTATTTTCACATATTTGCATCCCATTGTTATTGGGACGATAATTACCAAGTTTGGAGTTTGTTGGACAAACGGTTTTCAAAAAGAAGCAGTTTGTTGTTAGGGGCGTGTTTCGATAAGATTTGTGGCAGCCATTTTGACATTAAAATTTATCACAGCAACTTCTGCTTCACAAATTTGATGCAGGTTTGGATGCTGATGATATATACCAAGTTTCAGATCAATCGCTTTACCGGTTCCAAAGAAGAAAATTTTGAAAGGTTTTATTGATAAATGCATCATGGCGCCAATTGCAAGGACACAACAGCAAAATTTTTTCAGCATCTGACAGCCAATAAATCCAGCTTGTTAGCTGCCAAGTCAGAACCTGATAAGTCACACAGCCTCGAAGCAGCAGCAGTTTAAAGTTTTGGGAAGAAAAAAAAAAACTAGAACTGCCAGGCAGTTTTACGGCTTCCAACCCCCAGTACCAGTACCAAACACTTAAGCAATTACAGGAAGAAACGGGTTTAGTTAAAAGAAATGCATCAAACAGCCCTTTTGGTTTCAGGTCAACACCATTTTTTTAAAAGTCAGTTGAATTGCTACAGTGTCAAGGATGATGGTTGTGAAGTTTGGAGTTAGTCAAGTAAATTGTTTGTCAAATGACGCAGGTTTAAATTTCAAATGTAAATGTATAACTGGCAGCCATCTTGTTTTATAAAACATCACCATTTTCACATATTTGTATCCCATTGTTACTGGGACGATAACTACCAAGTTTGGAGTTTGTTGGTCAAACGGTGTTCAAATACTAGCAGTTTGCTGTTAAGGGAGTGTTTCGTTAAAGTTTGTGGCAGCCATTTCGACATTAAAATTTATCGCAGAAACATCATACAATTTTTATTTTACTTTTTTGTGTGTGTTTTGAGCAACTGGGTGGGGACAAGTGTTTTTAAGAAGGACAAGTAGATTTTTCTAACATTTTTTTAGAAATTGACCACCCCTGAATACTAGCAAGAAACAAATACAAAAACTTCCTGCCACAGTACCCTTCAAAGTTCAGGGAATGAACCAAGGTCCTAACTGAACTCTCTTTGCTATTCAGACATATGCCTTTCCCTAGCAGAGAGCCAATTGGACAAAATTGGACCAAATTGTATGGTGCTTTTGTGTTGTGGTTGGTGTCAGTCCTCCATAAAAGTTAATACATTTAAATATTTGTGCCATCTTACCCACAGTCTAAATCTAATTCTAACTTGGCTATAATCACAATATTAAATCTAAATATTTTCTATTGTTGTAGGAGCTTTTATGTCACTGCCTGTGACTGTGCTGAAATAGTACGATTACTGTTAACATTTTGGCTAACCAGCTGATTCATGCGATAGACCTGCTTTATACATGGATTGTGTTGCCGTTTGCAGCTGGAAGGGAACAGAATAACGATTGGTAAGTAAATTTCAATGCTTGTTTACTGATGTAACTACATCAGCTGGGTGAAGTAATTCATTTTCTATAGTGTTCTGAGCTATGGTAGATTGAAGTTAATTTAGATAGTGTGTAAACTGGACCAGCTCTAGACGTGCAGGACAGTATAAATTGGCAAACAGTGTCTTAGAACGCTAGCTGTTCTAAGCAACAGCCAATCTAAGGGCCACACATCCAAGGGCAGTCTGAGCTGTGGTAGTCAGAGTGAGGACAGTTGGAGTGAAGACCTTTTCTAACTCTCTCCCAATGGCTACTAGAGGCCTCATTCCCACTCTGACACCTAACGTCTGGATCCCCTGGACAAAGCGTGCTCACTCTTTCTACTCTCTTAGGGTGAACACTGGTAAGTATTTGCTTGAGATACCGTTACTTACTTCCTCTTCTCTAGTACTGCCTGCTACAAACTGTAAATTCTCCTTCCTAAATTGTCGTTCTCTGACTAACAAATCTCTGCTTCTCAACTAAGTTATAACTGATACTAATCTTGATCTTCCCTGTCTAGCAGAAACCTTGCACTCTGTAAATGATAAAGCACTCACTACATCTATCTACCCTAAATGGCTACACGTTCTTTGACAAGCCACGCATCACTGGTAGAGGTGGGGGGCACTGCTGTTATTGCTAACTCTGTCTTTGCCAACTCAACTCTCTTTCCCAGCCTTCTCTTTGTTTGAGCATCTCACTACCAAGCTCCCCTCTCCCATGTCCCTCACCCTTGCTGTTATCTATTGTCTACCAAAGAATAACTCTGCTTTTACTGCAGAGTTCTCGCAATTGCTCTCCCTAATCTACACTTCAACTGACAAAATTCTACTGCTAGGTGATCTCAACATCTACGTTGATTTGCCTTCTTCACCTCTAGCGACTAACTTTGTCATGCTCCTGGACTGTCTTGGACTCTCTCAATTTGTCAACGTTCCCACCTGTGGACACACCTTGGATCTATTCATCACAGGGGTTTTGATATCTCTAATCTCTGTCTTAGATATCTCTCTCTCTGACCATTTCTTAATCACTGCCAATAGTAATCTTCTGGCACCTTCAGCTACTACTGATACTGTTATTTCCTTCCCTGAAATCATATCCATGGGACACGGTAAACCAAATATTCTCTTCAAAGCCAATGATCAAATCCTGCATCCAGCCATCGATAAATCCACCTCCCATTTATACTCCTCTCTTACCTGCCATGATTTCTCCTTTCTTTTGGATTGCTCCTCCTGCTCTCTCTTCCTTCTTTCCTCTTTCTATTACTGATGTCTCCAACCTACTGTTAAAATCTCATCAGTCTCTGTGCTTCTAACCTTGCTCCTTCCATTAGACACACTCTCAACCTATCCCTGGTTTCAGTCTTGGTTTTTGCTGCCCTCAAGACTGCCCAAGTAATTCCAGTGCTCAAAAAACCCTCCCTTGACCCGGCTGTCTTATCTACCTTCTGTCCCATATCAAATTTTCCTTTTCTCTCCAAAACTGTTGAAAGGGTTGTAGCCAGTCAGCTGATAAAACATCTCACGGATTACAATTTGCTTGAATCTCTACATTTTGGCTTCTGGCTGCATCACAGTATTGAAACTGCTCTGCTCCTGATTGTAAGTGATTTTCTGTTTAGTGCTGATGGTGCTGTTCCCTCTGTCCTTGTTCTCCTTGATCTAACTGCTTCTTTTAAGAACATATAAGAAGAACATAAGAAAGTTTACAAACGAGAGGAGGCCATTCGGCCCATCTTGCTCGTTTGGTTGTTAGTAGCTTATTGATCCCAAAATCTCATCAAGCAGCTTCTTGAAGGATCCCAGGGTGTCAGCTTCAACAACATTACTGGGGAGTTGATTCCAGACCCTCACAATTCTCTGTGTAAAAAAGTGTCTCCTATTTTCTGTTCTGAATGCCCCTTTTTCTAAACTCCATTTGTGACCCCTGGTCCTTGTTTCTTTTTTCAGGCTGAAAAAGTCCCTTGCGTCGACACTGTCAATACCTTTTAGAATTTTGAATGCTTGAATTAGGTCGCCACGTAGTCTTCTTTGTTCAAGACTGAACAGATTCAATTCTTTTAGCCTGTCTGCATATGACATGCCTTTTAAGCCCGGAATAATTCTGGTCGCTCTTCTTTGCACTCTTTCTAGAGCAGCAATATCTTTTTTATAGCGAGGTGACCAGAACTGCACACAATATTCAAGATGAGGTCTTACAAGTGCATTGTACAGTTTTAACATTACTTCCCTTGATTTAAATTCAACACTTTTCACAATGTATCCGAGCATCTTGTTAGCCTTTTTTATAGCTTCCCCACATTGCCTAGATGAAGACATTTCTGAGTCAACAAAAACTCCTAGGTCTTTTTCATAGATTCCTTCTCCAATTTCAATATCTCCCATATGATATTTATAATGTACATTTTTATTTCCTGCGTGCAGTACCTTACACTTTTCTCTATTAAATGTCATTTGCCATGTGTCTGCCCAGTTCTGAATCTTGTCTAGATCATTTTGAATGACCTTTGCTGCTGCAACAGTGTTTGCCACTCCTCCTACTTTTGTGTCGTCTGCAAATTTAACAAGTTTGCTTACTATACCAGAATCTAAATCATTAATGTAGATTAGGAATAGCAGAGGACCTAATACTGATCCCTGTGGTACACCGCTGGTTACCACACTCCATTCTGAGGTTTTTCCTCTAATCAGTACTTTCTGTTTTCTACATGTTAACCACTCCCTAATCCATGTACATGTGTTTCCTTGAATCCCAACTGCGTTCAGTTTGAGAATTAATCTTTTGTGCGGGACTTTGTCAAAAGCTTTCTGGAAATCTAAATAAACCATGTCATATGCTTTGCAATTATCCATTATCGATGTTGCATCCTCAAAAAAATCAAGCAAGTTAGTTAGGCACGATCTCCCTTTCCTAAAACCATGTTGACTGTCTCCCAGTACCCTGTTACCATATAGGTAATTTTCCATTTTGGATCTTATTATAGTTTCCATAAGTTTGCATATAATAGAAGTCAGGCTTACTGGTCTGTAGTTACCTGGTTCAGTTTTGTTTCCCTTTTTGTGGATCGGTATTACGTTTGCAATTTTCCAGTCTGTCGGTACCACCCCTGTGTCAAGAGACTGCTGCATGATCTTGGTTAGCGGTTTGTAAATAACTTCTTTCATTTCTTTGAGTACTACTGGGAGGATCTCATCCGGCCCAGGGGATTTGTTTATTTTAAGAGCTCCTAGTCCCTTTAACACTTCTGCCTCAGTTATGCTAAAGTTATTTAAAACTGGATAGGAACTGGATGACATGTGGGGCATGTTGTCAGTATCTTCCTTTGTAAAAACTTGTGAAAAGTAATCATTTAACATATTTGCTATTTTTTTTTCTTCCTCTACGATTTTGCCATTTGTATCTCTTAAACATTTAATCTCCTCTTTGAATGTTCTCTTGCTGTTGTAATATTGGAAAAACATTTTGGAATTGGTTTTAGCTCCCTTAGCAATGTTCATTTCTATTTCTCTCTTGGCCTTTCTAACTTCCTTTTTGACTTGCGTTTGCAGTTCCGTGTACTCTTTCTGCGTACTTTCTTTTTGGTCCTTTTTTAATGCTCTGTAAAGTGCCTTTTTTCGCTGAATATTTTTTTTAATTGATCTATTAAACCATTTTGGCAATTTAGTTTTACATTTAGATTTGTCTACTTTAGGGATGTAATTGTTTTGCGCCTCTAGTACCACATTTTTGAAGAACAACCATCCTTCTTCTGTGGGTGTTTTCTCTATTTTACTCCAATCTACTTCTGTTAGTCTCTGTTTCATACCTTCATAGTTTGCTTTTCTAAAATTGTAAACCTTAACTTTAGTCTTTACTTTTGGGGATTTAAAAAACACTTCAAATGAGACCATGTTATGGTCTGAGTTTGCCAATGGTTCTCTGACCTCTGTTTTAGTTATTCTATCTTCGTTATTTGAAAAGACTAAATCAAGGCATGCCTCCCCTCTAGTGGGTGCCTTCACAAATTGTGTTAGGAAGCAGTCATTTGTCAGGAAGTTAGGAAGCAGTCTTTTGATACCATAGATCATAGCATTCTTCTTGACCACCTTCAGAAGTATGCTGGGATCTCTGGAACCTGTTTCTCCTGGCTGTCCTCTTACTTATCTGGACAATGCAGTCTGTTTTCTATGATGGAAGCAGTGGTCATTTCGGTGTCCCTCAAGGGTCTGTTCTTGGGCCTTTTCTCTTCAACATCTACATGCTTCTCTTGGGTCACCTCATCTGCCAACATAGCCTCATGTTTCACTCCTATGCAGATGACATCCAGCTCTACCTAAAACTAGACCATTGGATGTCCTGCTGCCATGGTCCGGCTCTCAGATTGAATCCAAGACATCAAGGCCAATTTTCTTCAGCTCAACACTAACAAATCTGAACTTCTAGTGATTGAAAACTCAACTCAATCTCAATATTGCTTCCTTGAACCTTGGAAACTGTCTGTTGCTGCCTTCCCCCACTGTATGAAGCTGTGGTGCTCTTATAGTATTGGATTGTAACCTCCTTTGATGCTCAAATCTCCTCTGCAGTCTTTTTTTCTATCACCTCTGAAACATCTCTATAGTCCGTCCATACCTTTTACCTCCCAGATGCAGAGATATTCTGTCACGCATTCATCTCCTCTCGACTTGACGACTGCAGCTCTCTCTGTGGTGGTCTACCATCATGCGCCATAAACCAGTTGCAGATGGCTCAAAATGCCGCTGCTAGGATCCTTACCAGATGTAAAAAACATGACCCCCTGTCTTGCCCAGCTGCACTGGTTATCTCTCCAACCTGCTGACCCGCTATGTCCCTGTACGCAAGCTGAGGTCCTCCAACTCTGGCTCACTTGTTATACCCAAGCAAAAGTGCAGCACACTCAGAGACCACTCTTTTAGCTTCATGAGACCCACCCTCTGGAACTCTCTCCAGCTTTAGTGCATGGAGCTCCCACAGTCACTCTCATCAAATCAACTCTCAAGACCCACTTGTTCTCTCTTGCTTTCAATGCCCTTTAAGCCTGATATCTGTTATTAGCTTGTGAGGCGAAAGTGTATTAAATGGAATGTCCAGACAGTAATTTATGTGTACAGAAATAAAATAATTTATTTTTATTCTCTATACACAACAAAATAATTAAATAATAAAAGAAAACAAAATGGCGTGAGGGAAGGAGTGCAGGGGTGAAATCCAAAAAAAACTGTGATGACTCGTCTTTAATTGTCTTCGTGGCGACCCATACATAAACAAAAAAAGACAAAAGAAATGTTAGTGTTTTTTTTGTTTAAAAATCCCGCTGCACCAAACCAGTCTCTCCCTCCACCCGTTACTCCTCCTATTTTACTTTCGGATCAACCCCGAACACAGTAGTACGTTCCCTTTAGTATGTAATGTCCCGCCTCTGTAGTCAGTGGAACACCAATCCCCAACTGACAAGTGTCCTTATCCTTCACTTGACTCCAGTGGCTGGAATTTACATACTCGTACTTCCGCCCCTCACCAAGGTGCCGCCCCTCAAAAGATGACTTTTGCCACGGTCACAAGATCTTGGTAAGGGAAGTCCCGAGTTGGTTTGATACCATCTACTGTCGGGAGGCTGAATCACAGACCGAAATCCCTTTGACTCATCACATATCCCACCCCTCAGAGTGGAGCCAAAGGAACACTCGGAAACCTCTAACCCTTCCCTTTTCCCTCCCTCCCGGGAAAAAAAATCAGCATTTTGATGTAACTTACCCGCACGATACCTTATTTGAAAGGCGATGGGTTAGAGCGCCAGGTACCATCGCGTAATCCTAGCGTTTGAATCCTTCATCGTGTCTAACCACTTTAAAGAAGCGTGATCTGTGATGAGTACAAAAGGTCGTCCCAGAAGATAGTATTTTAAAGATTCCACTGCCCATTTCACTGCCAGGCATTCTTTCTCCACTACCGAATACCTCTGTTCTCTGGGCAGTAACTTCCGACTGATGTATAGTATCGGGTGTTCTATACCATCTCTCTCCTGGGACAGAACCGCCCCCAGACCAGTCTGCGATGCATCTGTCTGCAGGACGAACTCTCGGCTGAAATCCGGGCTTATTAATGCTGGGGCCTGACTCAAATTAGTTTTAATAGATTCAAAGGCTGTCTGACATTCTGCACTCCACTTAATTTTATTTGGAGCGTTCTTTTTAGTGAGATCAGTGAGAGGGGCGGCTATAGTGGAAAAGTGTGGAATAAAGCGGCGGTAATAACCAGCCAACCCTAACAGTGATCTCACCTGGGTTTTCGTGGTAGGTACCGATGAATCCAACAAAGCCTGGACTTTTGAAACCAACGGTTTCACTCTACCCTTACCCATTATGAAACCTAAATATTTAGTTTCTTCTTTTCCAATAGCGCACTTTGCCATGTTCGCTGTGAGCCCCGCCCTCCTCAGAGACTGTAAGACGGCTTCTAATCTAGTCAAATGTTCTCTCCAGGAAGAACTATAAATGACTACATCATCGATATACGCAGCTGCATACTCTCTATGAGGTTGTAAAACCTTGTCCATTAGTCTCTGAAAAGTAGCAGGCGCTCCATGAAGTCCGAACGGCATAGTACAAAATTAAAAAAGACCCTCTGGGGTTGAAAATGCCGTTTTCTCACGAGAGGCTTTCGTTAATGGAATTTGCCAATATCCTTTCGTCAGATCCAGAGTTGAAATAAACCGAGCTTGCCCCAGTTTGTCTAAGAGTTCATCTACTCGAGGCATGGGATATGCATCAAACTTGGAGATAGCATTCACCCTCCTAAAATCGATACATAATCGTAGTGACCCATCTAGCTTGTCTATTGGTACTATTGGGCTACACCACTCACTTCAGGAAGGTTCAATTACCCCAAGTTTCAACATACACTACACCTCCCTTCGAACAGAATCTCTCCAACTCTCTGGAATGCGATACGGTCTCTGTCTAACTCTCAGACCTGGCGGAGTGATAATAGCATTGTGGCAGAGCAAAGCTCTGCCCTTTAAATTGGCAGAGATGGGGTTAACTTCCCCTACCTGCCTGGGTTTATTATGTTCAGGTGGCTGGGGTTGATTAGTTGATTAGGTTGATTAACGATCAATCAGTGCCCAGCCACCTGATATAAAAGGAGGCCTCTGCTTCTCATTTGGGGAGAGGGAGCTGAGGAAGCAGGTTGGTTTTTTTTGGGTTGTTTAGAAAGTTTGAATCCAGTGAAGGCATCGCCCAGCCTGGAAACTGTTATTTTTGTAAGTTTTGCTTTTTATCTTTTTTGTGTTTAAATTGCTTTGTTTTGGCCCTTGTGCCCTTTCATTTTGTGTTTATTTATAATAAAATAGTTATTTTTTTGAACTGCAGTCTGTCTCTGGGCCTCTATCCACTCGCCAGCCTGCCACATTTGGTGTCAGAAGTGGGATAGCGCCACCTAGAGGCTCAGAGTAGTATTTTTGTTTTGTTTTGTGGAATTTTTGGGAATTTTTTTTTTTAAATGGGAAAGAGCAGACAGCGACAAAAGCAGGAAAAGCAGCAGCAGCTGAAGAAATATAAGCTGCTGCAGCCACCGCTGGAGGACCCGGCCAGCCTCTTCCCCTGGTGTTCCTGGTGTGGGAAGGAGGACCATCGTTGGCGGTCCTGCCCAGACGTGCCACCGGCAAACTGGTGTGGCCGGTGTGAGGAGGACGGCCACAACTGGGCAGGATGCCCCTACAACCAGGCCCAGGAAGAGGTGCCGTGTTCACCCCGGGCATCAGGGGCCACCCCACTACCTCCAGCACCACCACCTTCACCACCTTCACAGGAGATCTGGGACTGGTTGATGCACCCTGAGGCAGACCTCGTCCACGATCTCCCCATAGTTATCAACACGCTGTGGCGTCGAGATGGGGAGAGGTGGGAACAGTGGGAGGAACAACACCACCCGGCCTCCTTCCCAGAGGTTGCCCTCATGGTGGTTAATTACCTGGCTGTAGACATGGGAGATGCCCCGGTCACTCCAATAAAGAGGGGTGAGCCGCCTTCCCGAGAGCCAGAGAGGGGTGAGCCGCCTTCCCCCAGAGCCAGAGAGGGGTGAGGAGCTGCCGTCGTCCCCAGAGCCAGAGAGGGGTGAGGAGCTGCCGTCGCTCCCCAGAGCCAGAGAGGGGTGAGGAGCTGCCGTCGTCCCCAGAGCCAGAGAGGGGTGAGGAGCTGCCGTCGTCCCCAGAGCCAGAGAGGGGTGAGGAGCTGCCGTCGCTCCCAGAGCCAGAGAGGGAGGAGGATCTGCCGTCGCTCCCAGAGCCAGAGAGGGAGGAGGAGCTGCCGTCGCTCCCAGAGCCAGAGAGGGAGGAGGAGCCGCCGTCGCTCCCAGAGCCAGAGAGGGGTGAGGAGCTGCCGTCGCTCCCAGAGCCAGAGAGGGGTGAGGAGCTGCCGTCGCTCCCAGAGCCAGAGAGGGAGGAGGATCTGCCGTCGCTCCCAGAGCCAGAGAGGGGTGAGGAGCTGCCGTCGCTCCCAGAGCCAGAGAGGGAGGAGGATCTGCCGTCGCTCCCAGAGCCAGAGAGGGAGGAGGATCTGCCGTCGCTCCCAGAGCCAGAGAGGGAGGAGGATCTGCCGTCGCTCCCAGAGCCAGAGAGGGAGGAGGATCTGCCGTCGCTCCCAGAGCCAGAGAGGGAGGAGGAGCCTCCGTCGCTCCCAGAGCCAGAGAGGGGTGAGGAGCCGCCGTCGCTCCCAGAGCCAGAGAGGGAGGAGGATCTGCCGTCGTCCCCAGAGCCAGAGAGGGGTGAGGATCCGCCACCAGAGGGAGCCGGGCCGCCGCCTCCGCCACCAGAGGGAGCCGGGCCGCCGCCTCCGCCACCAGAGGGAGCCGCCGCCTCCGCCACCAGAGGGAGCCGGGCCGCCACCACCAGAGGGAGCCGGGCCGCCGCCTCCGCCACCAGAGGGAGCCGGGCCGCCGCCGCCTCCGCCACCAGAGGGAGCCGGGCCGCCGCCGCCTCCGCCGCCTCCGCCACCAGAGGGAGCCGGGCCGCCGTCGCCGCCTCCGCCACCAGAGGGAGCCGGGCCGCCGCCGTCGCCGCCTCCGCCACCAGAGGGAGCCGGGCCGCCGCCGCCGCCTCCGCCACCAGAGGGAGCCGGGCCGCCGCCGCCGCCTCCGCCACCAGAGGGAGCCGGGCCGCCGCCGCCGCCTCCGCCACCAGAGGGAGCCGGGCCGCCGCCGCCGCCTCCGCCACCAGAGGGAGCCGGGCCGCCGCCGCCGCCTCCGCCACCAGAGGGAGCCGGGCCGGGCCGCCGTCGCCGCCTCCGCCACCAGAGGGAGCCGGGCCGCCGCCGCCCGCCTCCGCCACCAGAGGGAGCCGGGCCGCCGCCGCCCGCCTCCGCCACCAGAGGGAGCCGGGCCGCCGTCGCCGTGCTACCTTGGAGATTCGGGGCCCCCTCAACCAAAGAAGGCTTGGGGGCTCCGACATCAACCCCGCCCACCACCACCCACCATAACAGCCCACCCAAGGGACATAATTGGACTCTTGGGGGGAGGGGGGTGGGGAGGGTGGGGGGAAGGGGGGAGTTGGCCGATTGCGGCCGGTGTACGTTGTACATGGGGGGAGGTGTGTGGCAGAGCAAAGCTCTGCCCTTTAAATTGGCAGAGATGGGGTTAACTTCCCCTACCTGCCTGGGTTTATTATGTTCAGGTGGCTGGGGTTGATTAGTTGATTAGGTTGATTAACGATCAATCAGCGCCCAGCCACCTGATATAAAAGGAGGCCTCTGCTTCTCATTTGGGGAGAGGGAGCTGAGGAAGCAGGTTGGTTTTTTTTGGGTTGTTTAGAAAGTTTGAATCCAGTGAAGGCATCGCCCAGCCTGGAAACTGTTATTTTTGTAAGTTTTGCTTTTTATCTTTTTTGTGTTTAAATTGCTTTGTTTTGGCCCTTGTGCCCTTTCATTTTGTGTTTATTTATAATAAAATAGTTATTTTTTTGAACTGCAGTCTGTCTCTGGGCCTCTATCCACTCGCCAGCCTGCCACAAGCATGTTCAATCAAATGCGTTCTTCCAGGCACGTTAGAAAACACATCACTGAACATATTAATTAGATTGCTTACCTCTTCACGCTGATCAGGAGTTAATTGTTCCCCCATCGGGACCTCAATTGCTGACTCTGGCTCAATTGAGGGTCCAAAATCCTCTCCCTCCTGTACAGGAGATATAAAATGGACTTCCCGTTCTTTCCACGGTTTCAGGAGATTAACATGATAAATTTGACTTTCTTTCCGACACCCAGGCTGTCGGATCTCATAATTGACTTTACCAATTGCTCGAATAACCTGAAAGGGACCCTGCCATTTAGCAAACAACTTAAATTCCGATGAGGGCAACAATAACAACACTTTATCTCCAGGTCGAAAGTTCCGAATTCTTGCATTTTTATTGTAGCTTTGTTGCTGCTTCTGCTGTGCCGCTTTGAGATTGTCATGTGCCAATCGACCGACTAATTCTAAGCGATCGCGTAACTGCAACACGTATTTTACTACATTTTTAGACTCCTTTGACTGTTCTTCCCAGCCTTCTCTTATGAGATCCAAGATACCCCGCGGCTGCCGACCGTACAAGAGCTCAAACGGGGAAAACCCCGTTGAGGATTGTGGTACCTCGCGAACTGCAAAGAGCAAGTAGGGAAGCAGTTTAGCCCAATTGCGTTTTTCTTGATCTACAAAGCGGCGCAACATATTTTTCAAAGTCTGATTAAATCGTTCAACAAGCCCATCCGTTTGAGGATGAAAAACTGAGGTTCTAATTGAACGGATTTTCAATAATTTATATAGTTGCTGAATACAGTCTGACATAAAATTAGTGCCCTGATCAGTGAGAATTTCTTTCGGGATTCCCACCCTAGAGAATATTTTTACCAATTCATTCGCTACAGCTACTGCATTCATAGAGCGTAAGGGAACAGCTTCTGGATATCTCGTTGCGTAGTCCACTACTACTAAAATATACCGATATCCTGACTCTGTTCCCTCCAGAGGGCCTACTAAATCTACACCAATCCTTTCAAACGGTACCCCAATAATTGGAAGTGGAACCAGAGGTGCGGGGCGAACTGACTTAGGGGCAGCTAATTGACATTCAGGACACTCCGATACATACTTCCGCACAAGACCATAAACCCCAGGCCAAAAAAACCGGGCCAGAATTCGTTCCTGAGTCTTTTCAGTTCCCAAATGACCTGAAAATGGAATGTCATGCGCCAATCTCATGACTTCTGACTGAAAAGGCCTAGGAACCAATAACTGTTTTACGAGCTGTCCCGTCCCGGGAGCCCGGGTTATTCTATATAATAAGTGCCCAGATACAGAAAAATGCGGAAATACCACCGGTTGTCCTTCCTGCATATCCTTCCCCTCGATATATCTAACCTGTTTCCAAGCATACTGTAACGTGGGATCATTTTGTTGTTCATATCCCAAGTCAATATCTCGGTCCCAATGGTTAGGTACACAGAGAGGAGTGTCTTTTATTACATGACCTTCCACCTCAGTAACCTCGCAGCCCCGGTTACACTGAATACCTACTCCCTTTCCTTGCCGTTTAAGCGATTGGTTTACTTTTGTGTCAGACCCCTCCCCTTGTCGTCTCAGAGTTCCCTCATATTTTTCCACCCGACGCTCTCTTTTTGTTTTTCTTGGGCGGATTTTAGGGTTAAACAGATCGGATTGCAACGGAAAAATCTCGCCAATTGTTTTCTCCTGTTGCTTTAATTGTCCCCTGGTAGAAACTAAGACCATTTCCCGACCTAAAATACGATCAAAAAACGGCCAGTCTCTTCCCAGGAGAACAGGGTATGGTAAACATTGCGCTACAGCCACTTTAACGCAAGCTGAATAATCACCTACAATAAGTCTAACTTTAGTGGTGGGATAAACCCGAGTTTCTCCATGAATACAGGAGATAGCCACTTTACCCTGTGGCTCCCAGGCTACCCCATCCAAGAGAGCTTGCCGAATCAATGTTTGTGCACACCCAGAGTCCGCAAATGCGTAAGTACTCTTTCCCCCGACCTGTACTCTTAACTGATAAGGGCCCTCCCGACATTCCCCAGTGTTCCTACCTGTTACTGCTGACCAGGATCTTGTCGCCAGGTCCACCTTTATTACTGGACAATTCCTGGCAATGTGTCCAGGCTCATTACATTGGTAGCACACTTGGTTAGGAGGCATCAACGGAGTTAATCTGTCCTGCGAGTCCGCGACCGGCAGGTTAGGGGGATTCTCTCTCGCCCAGGATGGGGCTAACCTCGACCTCCATGGTCTGAAGGTCTGGTTACCCCCTCTGGGCTTCATTGGTTGGTTGGTCCGAGTTAGTTTAGGGGCAGGAGTGGGGTCTGACCCGGCACCTTCGTTTGCGTCTTCGTAGGCCTCCGCCAGGAGGATGGCATCCTCGAGAGTGGTAGGTCGATTCCTCTTAATCCACTCTCGATTCCCTGGCGGTAGTATAGACGCGAACTGTTCTATAACTATTTTCTGCACCAGTTCTTGGGGTGTATGTTCTTCTGGCCGCAGCCACCGGGTGCACTGATCTAAAAGATATTGTCCCGCAACCCGGGGCCGCATCCCCTTGGACAGCTGGTATTCCCGAAAACGGCGCCGGTATGTTTCCTCCGTGATCCCGAGGCGTGAGAGAATGGCTTCTTTTACTTTAACATAGTCCCCTGCATTCGTGGCCGTCAGGGCTCGATACGCTGCCTGAGCTTCCCCTGTCAGGCAGGGTGCCAATTTCATGGCCCAGTGTTCCCTAGGCCACTCTGCAGCCTCTGCCACTCTCTCAAAAGTAATCAAGAAAGCCTCGGGATCATCTTCCGAGGTCATCTTCTGAAGTTTAGGCTGAGCTGCAAACATCCGGGCAACCGCTCTCTCTGATGTTGATATTGATAGTTTTTCCACCAGCTGTCCAAAGAACTGGGCGAGCTGTTCCTGGTGCCATGTCTCTCTCTCCTCTCGCTTCTCCTCCTGCTCCCTAAACATTGTCAAAACTGTAGCTGGATCCATTTTCACTTCTGACACCACGTGTGAGGCGAGAGTGTATTAAATGGAATGTCCAGACAGTAATTTATGTGTACAGAAATAAAATAATTTATTTTTATTCTCTATACACAACAAAATAATTAAATAACAAAAGAAAACAAAATGGTGTGAGGGAAGGAGTGCAGGGGTGAAATCCAAAAAAAACCATGATGACTCGTCTTTAATTGTCTTCGTGGCGACCCATACATAAACAAAAAAAGACAAAAGAAATGTTAGTATTTTTTTTGTTTAAAAATCCCGCTGCACCAAACCAGTCTCTCCCTCCACCCGTTACTCCTCCTATTTTACTTTCGGACCAACCCCGAACACAGTAGTACGTTCCCTTTAGTATGTAATGTCCCGCCTCTGTAGTCAGTGGAACACCAATCCCCAACTGACAAGTGTCCTTATCCTTCACTTGACTCCAGTGGCTGGAATTTACATACTCGTACTTCCGCCCCTCACCAAGGTGCCGCCCCTCAAAAGATGATTTTTGCCACGGTCACAAGATCTTGGTAAGGGAAGTCCCGAGTTGGTTTGATGCCATCTACTGTCGGGAGGCTGAATCACAGACCGTAATCCCTTTGACTCATCACATAGCTGTTGTCTAAATTGCTATTTCAGGTTTTTCACTCTATCTTATTCGTATGATTCTGTATGACACACGCATCCACAATGTTTAGAATTCACATCCTAGTCCTTGTATTTAATGTACTTGCATTGTATTATGCCTGTATTTAATGTATTTGCATGTTTTTCTTTACTGTTTGTATTTAAGGTACTATGCCTGTATTTCACTGCATTTAAAGCATTGTGCATTGTTCCTCGCTATCTTGTAAAGCGTTGTGTGATGGTGGTCCACTATGAAAGGCGTTAGATAAAACAGATTGATTGAACATCATTTGTGATTGATAATATCAAGTCTCACTCTCTTGCTGTGATTTTTGCCATGAGTGCAAACTTTTCCTATTCATCACTTCTCAAAAAGGTTTCTGTGTAACAAACAATTGTCCTGACATTAGTTGCCATTGCATGCACTTAAGGTATATTAATTAACTGCATGATAATTTAATTTTACTGTAGAAAGGCCTGCTTGGTGCTTGAAAAGTATGTTTCTGATTTAAGAAAACCTCACTCCCTCTCAAACACATGTTAAACATTTCAAATTCAGTGGAATTTAAAAGTGGAATACATTGTATTCATATTTTGTTAGAATTTGACATTCCTGAAAAGTACTTTTCGCTGAAGGGAGACAAGTAAAAAAGAATGTAGCTATTTCCAACAGAAGGTGATAATATATTACATCTTCAATCTCAGGAAGCACTACATAAATTGGAAAAAAGGGATTGCTTTTTGCTTCCAAACAGTGTTTTTATGATAACGTAACATTTTCAGGAAAATCCTATAGAGCTGTGCATATGTATGATAAATATATGAATACTGCTTTTAAAACTTGAATACTTCTTGAAGATTCACTATATATGTGCACTCAGAGTCAGGATTTGGTCAATCACCAATGAAACTAACAATTTTTATGATTTGAGCATTTAAAATGATCAAAATAACCATTTTTGTGGTTTGAGCATTTACAATGATCAAAGAACAAAATAAAATTATTTAGCAAATTATTTTGCTCAAATTGCGAAATGGAAAATATCAGACAAGCAAAGAACAAAACAGAAAAAGATATATAGGTTCTTCGGTCTTTGAGTAAAGTGATATAATCAAATTGCAAAATGTGCTTTGAACAAATGCAGTTTCCGAGCAGACTTAAGCAGTCGAAGTCGAAGAGGGTGTGCTTAAGGGCGTTCAGTGCAATTCTTTTATTTATTTATTTTTAACTTGGAATCAGGAATTATTTTTTCATTTTCGCCCCAATTTGGAAAGCCCAAATCTTCTGACTACGCTGACTAAGGAGAGACAAAGATGGACACACACCTCCACTGAAAAGTGTGCCGTCAGCCGTCTGTTTCTTTTCAATCTCTAGGCCCACCATGCAGGCCCACCATGCAGCCACCTCAGAGCTACAGCGCTGGAGAACCTTGCAGCTCTGGGCAGCTTATAGGCAGACCCACAGGCACCCAGCCAGTCTGCAGGGGTTGCTGATGGACGGTGACACCCTTGCTGACCTAAGCCCTCCCCAACCGGGCAGCGATCGGCCAATTGTACGCCGCCCCCTGGGAACTCCCGCTTACCTGCTTAACAGGAGGAAGAGCAGAAGTGTGCCAGCTGCTCGTTGACCTTCCGTCCGTGCAGTATTTGTATTCAGTTACTGCAATCCTTGTAAGACCGTCGAAATGTTCTTGTGTCAGTTTATTCCTGTGTTTGTCTTTTACAGTGTTCATTGTGGTGAAGGTAGATTCACATGTATATGTGCTTACAAAAAAAGACAGCACCTTTTGAGCACTTTGTCTCAGAATTGGATAGCACAAATAAGAGACAACATTCCAAAAATTATAAACCCCTTGCCTCAGCTCTGCTTTTGAAATGTCATCATCCTGGAGCGCCACTATTTCACATTCCTCTGCTGCTTGGTCTGCTCCTAGGGCTGTGAGAGCAGATGACACAGATGAAACACTTTGAAGAAAAGGGTTCTCAACAAAATAAAAAAGTGCTTTCAGACCCATGATACCTTCAAATCTGGACTGAAATTCCTTCTGTAGTTCATCCAAAAGAAGTACAAAAGAATTAGGTTTATAATGATTCAATAGGCCTGTACTGTCTGATGTGAGTGACATCAATTTAGGAAAATGGAGAAAGGTAGCACTTTTTAAGTCAGGAACAAATAATGTTCGTATTTTGCTCTGAAATGCTGTTAATAGAGTTACATTAACTTTGTTGTAAAATTATACATCACTTATCACAGTGTGATAGTACATTATATATATTTTTTTTTTTATAATGACTTCTACAGCGCATCTCCGAGATTCTGTGCAGCACTGTGCACAACTGCAGAAATCTACGCTTTTCTTAGGTAAGTGAAGATTTTTTTTTTTTTTTTACAACTCCACAAGTGTAATAATAATTAGAAGCTTACTTGTGCAATGTCGTAAATGTAAATCCAATAACACATTTTAGTATTAAAATATATATATTTTTTTTATTTTTATTTTTTTGCTATACATATTTTATTTATCCAGTTGAAAAAAAAATGAACGACTCATCTCTGCTCTTAAATAATAACCTGTATGGGCACATGTTTGTGTTTTAAGCAAAATACCGATCATTTCCCAATTCTATTTGCCATCACCTAAACAAAGTATTTATTTATTTATTTGTTTAATTTTATACATTAAAATACAAACTACAGCACCACGTCATTTTGAGCAAATAATAGATCTTAATACTGTTGTTGTATAACATTGAGATTGTACAACTTTAGAGTTTTTTTTATTATTATTCTGATTGTCTTTATAAAAAAGAAACGTACCAAGTTATTTGGCATAGTAAAATACTAAATACCAACTCTTTAAATCATTCCATGAAAGGAAGGAATTGTGTTTTATTGGTTTTATTTTTGTTAATTGCGGTCTTCACATTAGAGTCTTTATTTGAACATTTATTTGATAACTTGCATGATGTACTGTATACCGTGATATTAAAGTTACCACTGTATTTTTTTTAACGGTTATCATACCGTGAAAATTTCACACCATCCCATCCCTACTGAGGATATATTAAAAAGCTGCCCAATCAGGGCCCTGCTCTGAGGAGGAACTCCCTCCCACCTCCTGTGAAGAGGGGCGTCCTCATATTAGCATATCGCCATTTTCTCTCACCTTATTGAGACAACACATAGATTGCCTTGTGCTCTCTTTTGTGCTGCAAATTGGCTCATTTGTACGGTTTTTACCTGCAAATTGGATTCGCTATGGAAAGCTACATTATTACGAGTGTTTTTGAGATTGCTAGTGGTGGTCTTAGTCTCTCTTCGGTAGACTCTGCTGATTAGAGCTGGTTTCGACCCCTCTAGAGCAGAGGTTCTCAAACTATAAGAGCTCAGTGTCCTTTTTTTTTGAGGTTGGATGATTTAAAAAAAAAAATATATATATATATATATATATATAAATAAATATATTTTATGTATTATATTTAAAAATAACTAAAATAAAATAAAACAAAAAACTTTTGTTTAACGTGCTAATGTTCCTTAGCAACTGTGAAACGTCACGCGTACATTGCGTGGTTCCCCCTCCCCACCACCCCAAGTAAACTTAAAAACAATATCAGCCCATAGAGTTTTTTCAGATGAAGCTCAATGACTTAATTTCTTTATCGCTTTATTGCGTTTATATAGTGCTTTTATAGAAAGTATCGCAAAGCAATGTACAGTACATAGCAGAAAAAGGTCAAACCACAATACATTTGTATAGCATGTCACACATACAACTGCAACAATAAGACCATTTAAATAACAGTATACACATAATAATACAAAAGCAGCAATTTTCAAGTTACATTAAAACCCATTAACAGGACAAAAAAAAACATATTTTAGTTGCTTACATTTGTACTCATTTTTAATTAATACTTATGAAACTCATACTGCTTTATATTGAATAAATCCCTTCTACTTTTTTATTCTTCTTTTGCAACATATAGGATTTTCAGTTTGTTATATTGTTTTAGTAAACTGGGGAGGCATAGTTATTTTTTTATAGCTCAGGGAGGCTCACTATGACAAAGTTTGAGAACCACTGCTCTAGAGAGCTCTAGATGTCCTCTATGACTTGGCTACCATCCAGCTCTGGCCTACGCGCCCTTCTCAGGCTCAGGCTCTCTTAGCATTTATGCGCTCCTCCTCGGCGCCAACGCCGTTTGACTCTGCTACAACAGCTCGGCACCAACCGCGCTCTACCTCGGCGCAGACCCCACCGCTGGTTGACTTGACGCCAACCCCGGTGCCGACTGCAACAGTTAGGCCCCACCTAGACCCCCGAGCCCCGCCGAGCTGTCCTTCGCAGCTTCAAGGTCGGACGTGTCCGACCCCGCCAATTCAGTTGGGCAGGCCACAGAGGTGGGGCTCCATACCGTCCCTCCTGCATACATCTTAGAGGGAGGAGTTCCGGGCTCTGATGCAGTGTGCAGCTGCTGCCACAGATGTTCCCTGACCTACGGAACAGGAGGGAAAGGGGAATCGGTTTCTAAAACAAAAAGGCCACAAAAAGGCCACCCACAACATGCCCTTCCTCTTTGTGATGACTTCTTGGAGCTGGTTCAGTCTTCATGGAACCACCCCTCGTCTGCTCCCTCTAGCTCCAGAACAGTGGAATCCCAACTGCACACGCCGGAGCCCAAGAAGCTTCACCAGAGGGGATAAAGACCCTACTTGCCCATCCAAGCCATGCAGGATGACCGATACAATGCTAAAGAAAGCAAATGCTTCAGCAGCGTTGTAGGTGAGAGCGGCAAACACCATGTCCATCTTGGTGCTCTACCAGTCACAGCTACGACAAGACTGCTGGAGCAAGCAACGGAGATAGACTCAGGGGAGCTTTGGGCGGTGACGACAGCGATGACTGACCTGATGGGGGGGCTAGGTCAGGCATCAGGGAGGTCTCTGGTGGCGCTGGTGGCCGCTCGCCGACATCTTTGGCTGAACCAAGCCAAGGTGAAGGAGACAGAGAAAGCTGCGTTGCTGGATGCCCCTATAATACCGGGGCAGACATTCGGAGCGACCATTAATGTGAGCCTTGAGAGGTCCCACAAGGCCACGGAGGTCGCTTCAAAGTTTTTGCACCTTCCTGCCTGTCGCCAGCACCCTAGGTGGTCTTCCCAGTCTGCCGGGGCAGCTAGGCCTGAATGCCGCCCTCCACCACAGACCAACAAGCAGGCAGAGGAAAAGCCTTGCTGCCGGTCAGGGTAACTGGTTCTCTGGCTGGAAACTGAGGCAGAGGCCTAAAAAAGATGTGCCTCCTCCCAAGCCCAAGGGAGACCGTCCCTGAAGGGCTCCGGCTTCTACCTTCCCCACTCGCAACCGGACTGACCACTGGATACGACCCATGGCAAGGCTGCACCCAGGACTCTTGGGTGCTGTCGACTATGAGACACAGTTACGCTCTGCAATTTCGATTTTGAAAATGGCGATATGCTACTGTGAGGGCGAACCTCTTCAGAAGGAGGCGGGAGGGACATCATCCTCAACGCACCTTTTTAATATATGAACAGTGATTGACGGGTCAGAGAGGCTCTTCCCATTCGTTAGTGGTTGTCATTCTTTTCAGAGAACCAGGGTTATGGTAATAACCTAACGTTGAGAACATTGAGTGAGCTTGTAATGTCAGTAAGAAAGGACAGCTTTATAAGCCAGTCTGGATCATCAAGCTCCTTTTCTTCTTTTCCCTTACTTTCCAGGAAGTTGCGAACCAAAGGGATCAGGCTGAGAAAGCGTTCCAGCACACATCCTCGAGAAAGCCATGTGACTTCACTGTGCGTAACAAGAACGCCGTACTCTTTCATACTCCTCAATTAATTCATGGAACTGATGATGGGTCAGGGCTTTTGAAACAATATAATTCACAATCTTGGTAACAACCTGCATAATCTCTTGCATTTCGTTGTTTTTTGTAACTTGCTAACAAGAGCTTCTTGGTGAATTGTGCAGTGAAACATGAAAGCATTTTGAATTCCCTCTTTCTTTTTCATTAGACCTAGCAATACTTTTTTCTGTGCTACTTGGGTCACCCTCAGTACACGTGGATTCGAGTTTCTCCCAAGACAGGCCTGTCTCCTCAAAAAAAATATCTCATATTTTTTAAGCACATTCATAATTCATATCTTCGCCCCTTGTTTTAAGTGGAATTAAACACAAGAGTTCTTCACAGAAGCTTTTGGCTTTAGGAAAACAAGCCCACAAACATATTTGTGCTACATAGCATATGTCGGTACTCTCATCAAGAGCAAGACTGAAATTACCTGCTGTCGGATGTCTTGGCCGATCGCTTCAACCCTCCTCATCACTGTAGTATCAGATAACTGTAGGCCTCTAATGTGTGGTATTTCATTTCTGTTGGGGAAATCTGCATATAGAATTTCCGCAGAAGCCACAAAACATTCCTTTACAATTTCTGCATCTGTAAAAGCCTTTCTGTGATCCATGAAATTTTGAAGAATGCCTCGATTAGACATTCCGCAACTGAGCTAACAGTTTCTAACACTTTTTGTTGTTTTTTCAATGAGTTGACGAGCTGATTAATTTTGCTTTTCCGAATGGAACTACCAGGTAAGTATTTTTCATTAAGTTTCCCATGCAAAGTCAAGTAATGTTGTTCCAAATTATTGTTTTTTAATACTGAGACGTTTTTCTGACTGTGACAGAGACAGTGTACTGGGGACGTCAGACCAGAAGAAACACACAGTACTGCGAGATGAAATGATGAATGAATGCACTGCTGCGTGGTTTATTATTATTAGAAAATAAAACAGTTGCACAAAAAACAGGACATGGCACTTGATGCCAAAATAAATAGACAAACAAAATGGACTAACACTTCAACAAACAGTGGACTAACAGACAAACACGGTGAGTCAAAACAACGGTTATATATTTACTTTATGTTTAGTTTTCTCGTTTTTAATTCTCTCCTCTTCACGCCCGTTCTCCTCTCACCGAACACACAACCCCGAGTGAGTGAAAATATTCTGCTTTTATGCAGCTGTACCAAGACTCGATTGCTGTTCAACCATTCAATTGGAGTCTCGGTATAACTGCACGTGAATTAATGAAGTGCAATTTACCACATTATTACTCACATATTATTACATTTTACCTGCATGTGAACTGATGTGCACCCCTCGTGCCTAAATACAAATACACATTTTAAACACTTGTGTGCATAACCCCAATTATATCCCGTCCCGTGTATCAACTACAGTACCCCAACATTAACACACTACACGCAACATACAACACAGAAATACACTCAGGGGCGGGGGCAACATTGCCACACTGACACATCAAGCAAACTGACTTTTCAGATTCCTTGTTTAAAATGAAGAAAAAGTCATTTGTCCATCTTTCCTGAAACTTATGGTGCTCATCCTGATCTGGCCGATCATTCCTCTGTTTTACAGTAGCTTCAGCATCATTTATAGAACCCTCGTAGTGGATCCATTATGAAGGCTATTATCGCATTCACAGTTTTGATCACATTCTTTAGTTTTTTGTTCCTCAATGGGGCAAGAAACCGGTCCATTCTCTCTTAGTACCGAAAAAATTTGCGCCTTGCAACACTGAGCCAGAAAGGCAAATTGAAATGCCTTTTGGGAGTATGTTACTCAATTACTGATCACGTACTGATTATAACAAGCGTGAGGTTAGGAAAATGCAATTACCAGAGTATTTTGCTTTTTATTTCAAGTTCAAATGCACAAGGTTATGAATCCCCTTTTTTATTTCTAATTGAAACACGTTTTTAACAATGAAGGATTATTTGAATGAAGGGAGAAATTTAGAGACATGCAGGGCCACCAGTAGCCCACAGGCCGTGCAATGAAGACACCTGGTTTAACCGGTCGTTGCCTGACCTGTATCTGATCACCATGGAGTTGTTTGGAGTACTTGCAGCTTAGCGTCTTCCCCATGATGGCCGACTTTTGGTTTCCACCTACCGCCGAGTCAGGTAGTCTAGGAGAAAACCTACAACCCACCTTATACAGCGCCTTTTCTGGTTGAGAGGGAGATTTACAACTCATATACACAGTATCAAGCCTGTGATTTTTTTTTTTTTTTTTTAATGAGCTCTCATTATTGCAGTTTATATGTATCTAATTTGATTGCACTACTTTAATTTTAAACGACTGTTATTTTCTAAACAATCAAAAGTGTTTAAAATGAGGCTCAGTAGCCCAGTAGAGCTCTCAATTTGGTTTATTTTGAAAATGTTAATTTATCAATGTTGTCATCACCTAAAATAAACATTTAAGAAGATTTTCTTGTTGTGAAAAAGCAGTCTAAGTCTTTATTCCACAAGCACAACACTGATATGAATAAAACAATCATTGTATTAGGTTTTTCCCCTAAACTGTATTTTCTAAATAACAAGGTGAGAACATTACGGACATTATTTCAAATTTGCTTGAAGTTTGAGGTTACCTATCCTCCTAAATTGCTTACCACGACCCCCTTGCAAATGAGGCCACGGTCTCAATGGGTTAACTTCCTGCTTAAATAATAAATACATAAATGATGAATCAATGATGTGTATATCATAAATATAATTTACTGAGTTCATGTTCATTCAATAAAAACATTTTACTAAGTTTGTATTCCACCACCCATGAAGCTCTCCACTTGATGCCCATTTTTAACACCCCACAATTAATTGCTATTTGCAGATTGAGCAGCATCTTCAAAATCTGTTTGGGAACTGCATTTGCTCAAAGCCCATTTTGCAATTTGATTATATCGCTCTCTCAAATTCTTTCATTCTTTGATAATTTGTAAATGCTAAATCAATGTGTTACATGGATGGCTGGTGGTAACATCAGACCCCAAAGACAGTGGACACAGACAGCAGTGCTGGGGTTATGAAAGCACTGCTTGCACATTTTATTTAATAAATAAAAGGTTTAAACAAAACTCTAAAAATAAACAGCTCGATGGCCAAAAGATACAGAAAAAACAGGACACTGACCCCTACAAGTATCATGCCAGTTCTACTAGCACGAGCAGCAATTGTTGTGATTATTCTTTTTTTCGCCTGTCTCCCGTTCTCCACTCTGAACACACTTCATGCAGCCAGAGCTGCACATCTTTTTATGTTATGGCCGGGGAATTAACTGGCTATTTATCTTATTAACCCCTTGGCTGTAGTCTGCATGAGTTTAATAAATCTGCGTGACTGTCAGCTAATTCAATAATCAGTAGCTGACAGTCACGCATTCTCACATGACAAATAATAACAGTAATGGTGGACAGCTTTTCGTCTACCCTGCATTTTAAATAATAACTCAAATACAAAATACAAAACATGATATGAACGGGCGGGGTGTAGCCCGTCACATATCTTACCCCCCTTGCGCGTAGCACACATGGCCTCAACAGCTTAAAGTCCCAAAAGTCTCAGCAATAGTCCTGGGACAGGAACAGAGGCATCAGTGGGCCTATGGGCATTAATGTTGTCAGCATAAATGCTGACAGTAGATTGAGGAACTCCAGCAGTGGAAATGCTGCTTCCTCTGAACATGTGGCCTGCCAAGGCAAGGCTGGCAGCCATAAAGCTGACAGGACAAATGCCAGTTGTGCAGGGCACTCCGGTAGCGGACATATGGCCCTCAAAGGCAAGGCTAACAGTGCAATTGATGCTAGCGGTACATGGTACTCCAGCAGTGGAACTGCTTCTGATGGAGGTATTCTCCTGACCTCCCCCCGACTCTTCGCAGCCAGTGACTCCCTCCTCCCAGGCCCTGGCCACAACCTCCTGCAGCGAAACTGCTGCTTGTGGAAACAAATCCCCGGGTGGTGATGTGGCTCTCCAATCGCTGGGGACTGGTGCGGCTCTCTCTTGGTCACTGGGGACTGGTACGGCTCGACTTCACTCGCTGGGGACTGGTGCAGCTCTCTCTTGGTCACTGGGGACTGGTATGGCTCTCCTTCAGTTGCTGGAGACTGGTGTGCCGCTCGTTCAGTCACTGGGGACTGGTGCGGCACGCCTTCAGTCACTGGGGATTGGTGTGGCTCTCTCATTTACTGGGGACTGGTGAAGCTCTCCTTCAGTCACTGGCGATTGGTGTGGCTCTCTCATTTACTGGGGACTGGTGCAGCTCTCCTTCAGTCACTGGGGACTGGTAAGGCACTCCTTCAGTCACTGGGGACTGGTGAGGCACTCCTTCAGTCACTGGGGACTGGTACTGCTCTCCTTCAGTGGCTGGGGACTGGTGTGGCTCTCTCATTTACTGGGGACTGGTGCAGCTCTCCCTTGGTCACTGAAGACTGGTGCAGCTCTTCCTTGGGCTGTGGATGCCCAGCCTCCTCCCTCTTGTTCTGTGGATGCTCCGGCTAGGGGACTTCTCTTTTCTACTCGTTCTACTCTTGGAGGACGCGGTAGTTGGTCACATAGTGCCTACCCCCGCAGATGGGGGCACAACTGTGCTGGCTGAAAGGGAGGATAAAAGGGGCAGCACGTGCTGGCTGCCTGGGCTCAGCACAGGCGTAGCTCCCAGGAAATGCTTTCTCCGGCTGCTGCTGCTGCTCTGGGGAGCTTTGGCCGGGTGGAAAGTGCCTGACTTTGCCACAGAGGAAGCACCACCCTTCCTCCTTCAAAGAAGCTGTCCCTGAGCTGATGCTGTCCCATTCTCCTTCCTTTTGTTCTTTCTCATTTCTCCCCATCTCTATTTTATTTTTCTTAACAAAAACTTTTTTTCTTCTCACAAAAAACTTAAATAATAAAAAATTAAAAAATATCTGTATTAAATCAAGTTCTCTCATTTGTTCCAAAAAGTGATGTTAATATTTTGGGTCTTAACTTTTTTGTTTCAAGTTTACACATCAATTTAAGTAAATAATAATAATAATAATAATAATAATAATAATAATAATAATAATAATAATAATAATAATAATTGTCAAAAGATATCATTGACTCTGATATGCAAACTGAAAAGAACACCATTCAAAAATAAACCTTATTTTCTTCCAAATATGAATCTGAATCCTAGTGTTCTGACATTCTCTAATTTAGTGGATCGAGATCTAGACGTATTAAGAAAAAACCTTGACCCACATATTATAATTTAACAAAAGAAGAACAATCTGCCTTAAGACAACTTAACATTCTCAGCTTGTATGTCTTATTGGTGTTCACTGTAGACACATTTAAAGTTAATCCTAGACTTACTGAGGCTCAATGGAATAATGCTATTGGACATTTGGAAGCTGGCGAATCTCAATCCGCCGTGGCACAGTGACTGTCAGAAACTGCTTACGGGAGGCAGGTATCCGAGCAAGAAGGCCAGTTAGAGGACTGATTCTTATGCCACAACATTGTTGACTGTGACTTCAGTGGTGTCATAATCACAGAGATTGGAGAAATGTGGTGTTCAGTGATGAATCCAGATTTCTGCTTCGATGTGCAGATGCAAGAGCTCGGGTATACAGGTGATGTAATGAACGTTTTGCGGCCGACTGTGTACGACAGGTTGACAGATTTGCTGGTGGGAGTGTCATGGTGTGGGCAGTAATCTCAGACAGTGGCAGAACAAACCTTGTTCATATTCAAGGCATCCTGACTATTGTCATGAGATCATACGGCTTCATGTGATCCCGTTCATGAACCATCATAATGCCATTTTCCAGCATGACAATGCATGACCGAACACATCTCAGGCCACCACAGCTTTCCTCGCTGAGAACAATGTTCAAGTGCTTCCCTGACCCTCTCAATCACCAGATCTGAACCCCAACTGGCATTTGTGGGATGAGCTTGATCGACATGTGCAACGACATAACCCCGAGCTGACAGACCGTCATTAATGCCAATGGTGGTGTGGAAGAGTGACGGGTGATTCACTGACACAAGAGACAGAACAGTTGTACTTAGAACACCACCCAGGTGCCCAGTTTTATTTTCAGGACTTTTTTCACTTTTCACCTGCAGAGGGCACTGTTGTCCATGGGCTGCCTATCAACGATGATAGACAGCACCACGGAAATACCAAAGCTGGTAAGAGAATTAACTGTGTGCGCACTCGCAGGTGCTCAAAGAAATAATAATGAAAACAGAAGGCGAAAAGAACAAGGAAAATAACATAATAAAATTACAAATAAAAGGTGCTGCACTCGGCAGCGTTATCCCGATCGCCGCTATCCGCACGACCCGGATCACCGACCTACTCTAGCGGCTCCCTGCCTGCTCTAAACAATACCTTGGGGGTCTGCCCAAGGGTTCCCCGCTGTCACTCTCTGGCTTGTTCGTTGCTGTATTTCTCCCAGCTGGTTTCTTGGTCCTTAACCAGCGCTTCTGTACACACAGCGTATCTAAGAGGGCAGACCTGAGGAAACAGCAGAGCGTTAACTTATAGGGCTAACAATCTCCCCAAGACTCGCCTCTCAGCCATTCAGAGAGGGGGAAAGTCCACACACCCACTTTCCCACCTCCCCGTGTCACTGCCATGACTCACAGGCGGTTGTTGGATGACTGTCGCCCTCTTCCTGCAGCACTGTGAACACGCCAGCAGAGTCAGCACAGATCTCCCCCTGCTACAGGTGGACATACCCGTTACTGATTTCTATTGACATTGAACTTTGTTTGACCTTTGAAAGTGACTTTAATAAAATAATGACTTGGATCGCATTATTGAGGAGTTTGGTGATAAAATGAGTGATCAGGAGAGGATTTATTAGTATGTACGTCAATAAAGAGGTATGTAAAAAATACAGTGAACATGGGGTGGGGCTTGACTGGAGATACAGTGCTGAGTGTCCTTTTGCGATTCAGTGCCTTTTAAACCTTTTACTCTAAAAAAATAAATAAATAAACAGTGCGTGTAAAATAAACAACACGTGTAAAAATAAATATGACCTGACGTGCCTGACAAGCGCTATATAAATGCTAAGGCTAACACTTGGCATGATGAACCTCTCTTTAAATTATTCCCCTCTTCCTCCAAACATATTGTTGCTTTCTTGGGTAAAAAAAGTTATATTTTGGAGCCAGTTGCAGCAGTTCCTGTTCTCCTGTGTTTATCAATAATAGCCCACACAGTGCCTTACTCTTTAGTTTTAACCATTCTTGTTGCTCTTTTGAATTAAAATTTCAAATTTAGTTTTCAACACAATCATAATTCTAAATAATTAGCAACAAATAGGTTTTATGCAAAATATGCTGATTGCCCAAATACTTTTGTCAAAGTATAAAATGAATGTTTACATGTTTTTCATTGTATGCATGTGTGGCAGAGCAAAGCTCTGCCCTTTAAATTGGCAGGGATGGGGTTAACTTCCCCTACCTGCCTGGGTTTATTATGTTCAGGTGGCTGGGTTGATTAGTTGATTAGGTTGATTAACGATCAATCAGCGCCCAGCCACCTGATATAAAAGGAGGCCTCTGCTTCTCATTTGGAGAGAAGGGAGCTGAGGAAGCAGGTTGGTGTTTGTTTTGTGGTTTTTTTGAATTTTCTAAATCCAGTGAAGGCATTGCCCAGCCTGGAAACTTTATTTTTGTGAGTTTTGTTTTTGCTTTATTTGTGTTTGAGTATCTGTTATTTTGCCCTTGTGCACTTTATTTTTGTTTATTTATAATAAAATTGTTATTTTTTTGAACTGCAGTCTGTCTCTGGGCCTCTATCCACTCGCCAGCCTGTCACATTTGGTGTCAGAAGTGGGGTAGCGCCACCTAGAGGCTCAGAGCAGTATTTATTTATTTTTTTTGAAAAAAAAAAATGGGAAAGAAGAGCAGACAGTGGAAAAGGCAGGACAAGCAGCAGCTGAAGAAATGTAAGCTGCTGCAGCCACCGCTGGAGGACCCGGCCAGCCTCTTCCCCTGGTGTTCCTGGTGTGGGAAGGAGGACCATCGTTGGCGGTCCTGCCCAGACGTGCCACCGGCAAACTGGTGTGGCCGGTGTGAGGAGGACGGCCACAACTGGGCAGGATGCCCCTACAACCAGGCCCAGGAAGAGGTGCCGTGTTCACCCTGGGCATCAGGGGCCACCCCACTACCTCCAGCACCACCACCTTCACCACCGTCCCAGGAGATCTGGGACTGGTTGATGCACCCTGAGGCAGACCTCGTCCACGATCTCCCCATAGTTATCAACACGCTGTGGCGTCGAGATGGGGAGAGGTGGGAACAGTGGGAGGAACAGCACCACCCGGCCTCCTTCCCAGAGGTTGCCCTCATGGTGGTTAATTACCTGGCGGTAGACATGGGAGATCCACCGGTCACTCCAATAAAGAGAGGTGAGCCGTCGCTCCCAGAGCAAGAGAGGGGTGAGGAGCTGCCGTCGTCCCCAGAGCCAGAGAGGGGTGAGGAGCTGCCGTCGTCCCCAGAGCCAGAGAGGGGTGAGGAGCTGCCGTCGCTCCCAGAGCCAGAGAGGGAGGAGGAGCTGCCGTCGCTCCCAGAGCCAGAGAGGGAGGAGGATCTGCCGTCGCTCCCAGAGCCAGAGAGGGAGGAGGATCTGCCGTCGCTCCCAGAGCCAGAGAGGGAGGAGGAGCTGCTGTCGTCCCCAGAGCCAGAGAGGGGTGAGGAGCTGCCGTCGTCCCCAGAGCCAGAGAGGGGTGAGGAGCCGCCGTCGCTCCCAGAGCCAGAGAGGGGTGAGGAGCCGCCGTCGCTCCCAGAGCCAGAGAGGGGTGAGGAGCCGCCGTCGCTCCCAGAGCCAGAGAGGAGTGAGGAGCCGCCGTCGCTCCCAGAGCCAGAGAGGGGTGAGGAGCCGCCGTCGCTCCCAGAGCCAGAGAGGGGTGAGGAGCCGCCGTCGCTCCCAGAGCCAGAGAGGGGTGAGGAGCCGCCGTCGCTCCCAGAGCCAGAGAGGGGTGAGGAGCCGCCGTCGCTCCCAGAGCCAGAGAGGGGTGAGGAGCCGCCGTCGCTCCCAGAGCCAGAGAGGGGTGAGGAGCCGCCGTCGCTCCCAGAGCCAGAGAGGGGTGAGGAGCTGCCGTCGCTCCCAGAGCCAGAGAGGGAGGAGGATCTGCCGTCGTCCCCAGAGCCAGAGAGGGGTGAGGAGCTGCCGTCGCTCCCAGAGCCAGAGAGGGAGGAGGAGCTGCCGTCGCTCTCAGAGCCCGAGAGGGAGGAGCCGCCGCCGCCGCTCCCAGAGCCAGAGAGGGAGGAGGATCTGCCGTCGTCCGCAGAGCCAGAGAGGGGTGAGGAGCCTCCGTCGCTCCCAGAGCCAGAGAGGGAGGAGGAGCCGCCGTCGCTCTCAGAGCCCGAGAGGGAGGGGCCGCCTCCGCCACCAGAGGGAGCCGGGCCGCCGCCTCCGCCACCAGAGGGAGCCGGGCCGCCGCCTCCGCCACCAGAGGGAGCCGGGCCGCCGCCTCCGCCACCAGAGGGAGCCGGGCCGCCGCCTCCGCCACCAGAGGGAGCCGGGCCGCCGCCTCCGCCACCAGAGGGAGCCGGGCCGCCGTCGCCATGCTACCTTGGACATTCGGGGCCCCCTCAACCAAAGAAGGCTTGGGGGCTCCGACATCAACCCCGCCCACCACCACCCACCATAACAGCCCACCCAAGGGACATAATTGGACTCTTGGGGGGAGGGGGGGGGGGGGGGGGGGGGAGGGGGGGAGTTGGCCGATTGCGGCCGGTGTACGTTGTACATGGGGGGGAGGTGTGTGGCAGAGCAAAGCTCTGCCCTTTAAAATTGGCAGGGATGGGGTTAACTTTCCCTACCTGCCTGGGTTTATTATGTTCAGGTGGCTGGGTTGATTAGTTGATTAGGTTGATTAACGATCAATCAGCGCCCAGCCACCTGATATAAAAGGAGGCCTCTGCTTCTCATTTGGAGAGAAGGGAGCTGAGGAAGCAGGTTGGTGTTTGTTTTGTGGTTTTTTTGAATTTTCTAAATCCAGTGAAGGCATTGCCCAGCCTGGAAACTTTATTTTTGTGAGTTTTGTTTTTGCTTTATTTGTGTTTGAGTATCTGTTATTTTGCCCTTGTGCACTTTATTTTTGTTTATTTATAATAAAATTGTTATTTTTTTGAACTGCAGTCTGTCTCTGGGCCTCTATCCACTCGCCAGCCTGTCACATTTGGTGTCAGAAGTGGGGTAGCGCCACCTAGAGGCTCAGAGCAGTATTTATTTATTTTTTTTGAAAAAAAAAAAATGGGAAAGAAGAGCAGACAGTGGAAAAGGCATGACAAGCAGCAGCTGAAGAAATGTAAGCTGCTGCAGCCACCGCTGGAGGACCCGGCCAGCCTCTTCCCCTGGTGTTCCTGGTGTGGGAAGGAGGACCATCGTTGGCGGTCCTGCCCAGACGTGCCACCGGCAAACTGGTGTGGCCGGTGTGAGGAGGACGGCCACAACTGGGCAGGATGCCCCTACAACCAGGCCCAGGAAGAGGTGCCGTGTTCACCCCGGGCATCAGGGGCCACCCCACTACCTCCAGCACCACCACCTTCACCACCGTCCCAGGAGATCTGGGACTGGTTGATGCACCCTGAGGCAGACCTCGTCCACGATCTCCCCATAGTTATCAACACGCTGTGGCGTCGAGATGGGGAGAGGTGGGAACAGTGGGAGGAACAGCACCACCCGGCCTCCTTCCCAGAGGTTGCCCTCATGGTGGTTAATTACCTGGCGGTAGACATGGGAGATCCACCGGTCACTCCAATAAAGAGAGGTGAGCCGTCGCTCCCAGAGCCAGAGAGGGGTGAGGAGCTGCCGTCGCTCCCAGAGCCAGAGAGGGGTGAGGAGCTGCCGTCGCTCCCAGAGCCAGAGAGGGGTGAGGAGCTGCCGTCGCTCCCAGAGCCAGAGAGGGAGGAGGATCTGCCGTCGCTCCCAGAGCCAGAGAGGGAGGAGGATCTGCCGTCGCTCCCAGAGCCAGAGAGGGAGGAGGATCTGCCGTCGCTCCCAGAGCCAGAGAGGGAGGAGGAGCTGCCGTCGTCCCCAGAGCCAGAGAGGGGTGAGGAGCTGCCGTCGTCCCCAGAGCCAGAGAGGGGTGAGGAGCCGCCGTCGCTCCCAGAGCCAGAGAGGGGTGAGGAGCTGCCGTCGCTCCCAGAGCCAGAGAGGGGTGAGGAGCTGCCGTCGCTCCCAGAGCCAGAGAGGGGTGAGGAGCCGCCGTCGCTCCCAGAGCCAGAGAGGGGTGAGGAGCCGCCGTCGCTCCCAGAGCCAGAGAGGGGTGAGGAGCCGCCGTCGCTCCCAGAGCCAGAGAGGGGTGAGGAGCCGCCGTCGCTCCCAGAGCCAGAGAGGGGTGAGGAGCCGCCGTCGCTCCCAGAGCCAGAGAGGGGTGAGGAGCCGCCGTCGCTCCCAGAGCCAGAGAGGGGTGAGGAGCCGCCGTCGCTCCCAGAGCCAGAGAGGGGTGAGGAGCCGCCGTCGCTCCCAGAGCCAGAGAGGGAGGAGGATCTGCCGTCGTCCCCAGAGCCAGAGAGGGGTGAGGAGCCTCCGTCGCTCCCAGAGCCAGAGAGGGAGGAGGAGCCGCCGTCGCTCTCAGAGCCCGAGAGGGAGGAGGAGCCGCCGTCGCTCCCAGAGCCAGAGAGGGAGGAGGATCTGCCGTCGCTCCCAGAGCCAGAGAGGGAGGAGGAGCTGCCGTCGCTCCCAGAGCCAGAGAGGGAGGAGGAGCCGCCGCCGCTCAGAGCCAGAGAGGGAGGGGCCGCCTCCGCCACCAGAGGGAGCCGGGCCGCCGCCTCCGCCACCAGAGGGAGCCGGGCCGCCGCCCGCCTCCGCCACCAGAGGGAGCGGGGCCGCCGCCTCCGCCACCAGAGGGAGCCGGGCCGCCGCCTCCGCCACCAGAGGGAGCCGGGCCGCCGTCGCCATGCTACCTTGGACATTCGGGGCCCCCTCAACCAAAGAAGGCTTGGGGGCTCCGACATCAACCCCGCCCACCACCACCCACCATAACAGCCCACCCAAGGGACATAATTGGACTCTTGGGGGGAGGGGGGTGGGGAGGGTGGGGGGAAGGGGGGAGTTGGCCGATTGCGGCCGGTGTACGTTGTACATGGGGGGGAGGTGTGTGGCAGAGCAAAGCTCTGCCCTTTAAATTGGCAGGGATGGGGTTAACTTCCCCTACCTGCCTGGGTTTATTATGTTCAGGTGGCTGGGGTTGATTAGTTGATTAGTTTAATTAACGATCAATCAGCGCCCAGCCACCTGACATAAAAGGAGGCCTCTGCTTCTCATTTGGGAGAAGGGAGCTGAGGAAGCAGGTTGGTGTTTGTTTTGTGTTTTTTTGAATTTTCTAAATCCAGTGAAGGCATTGCCCAGCCTGGAAACTTTATTTTTGTGAGTTTTGTTTTTGCTTTATTTGTGTTTGAGTATCTGTTATTTTGCCCTTGTGCACTTTATTTTTGTTTATTTATAATAAAATTGTTATTTTTTTGAACTGCAGTCTGTCTCTGGGCCTCTATCCACTCGCCAGCCTGCCACATTTGGTGTCAGAAGTGGGGTAGCGCCACCTAGAGGCTCAGAGCAGTATTTATTTTTTTTTTTTGAAAAAAAAAAAAAAAAAAATGGGAAAGAAGAGCAGACAGCGGAAAAGGCAGGAAAAGCAGCAGCTGAAGAAATGTAAGCTGCTGCAGCCACCGCTGGAGGACCCGGCCAGCCTCTTCCCCTGGTGTTCCTGGTGTGGGAAGGAGGACCATCGTTGGCGGTCCTGCCCAGACGTGCCACCGGCAAACTGGTGTGGCCGGTGTGAGGAGGACGGCCACAACTGGGCAGGATGCCCCTACAACCAGGCCCAGGAAGAGGTGCCGTGTTCACCCCGGGCATCAGGGGCCACCCCACTACCTCCAGCACCACCACCTTCACCACCGTCCCAGGAGATCTGGGACTGGTTGATGCACCCTGAGGCAGACCTCGTCCACGATCTCCCCATAGTTATCAACACGCTGTGGCGTCGAGATGGGGAGAGGTGGGAACAGTGGGAGGAACAGCACCACCCGGCCTCCTTCCCAGAGGTTGCCCTCATGGTGGTTAATTACCTGGCGGTAGACATGGGAGATCCACCGGTCACTCCAATAAAGAGAGGTGAGCCGTCGCTCCCAGAGCCAGAGAGGGGTGAGGAGCTGCCGTCGTCCCCAGAGCCAGAGAGGGGTGAGGAGCTGCCGTCGTCCCCAGAGCCAGAGAGGGGTGAGGAGCTGCCGTCGCTCCCAGAGCCAGAGAGGGAGGAGGAGCTGCCGTCGCTCCCAGAGCCAGAGAGGGAGGAGGATCTGCCGTCGCTCCCAGAGCCAGAGAGGGAGGAGGATCTGCCGTCGCTCCCAGAGCCAGAGAGGGAGGAGGATCTGCCGTCGCTCCCAGAGGGAGCCGGGCCGCCGCCTCCGCCACCAGAGGGAGCCGGGCCGCCGCCTCCGCCACCAGAGGGAGCCGGGCCGCCGTCGCCATGCTACCTTGGACATTCGGGGCCCCCTCAACCAAAGAAGGCTTGGGGGCTCCGACATCAACCCCGCCCACCACCACCCACCATGACAGCCCACCCAAGGGACATAATTGGACTCTTGGGGGGAGGGGGGTGGGGAGGGTGGGGGGAAGGGGGGAGTTGGCCGATTGCGGCCGGTGTACGTTGTACATGGGGGGAGGTGTGTGGCAGAGCAAAGCTCTGCCCTTTAAATTGGCAGGGATGGGGTTAACTTCCCCTACCTGCCTGGGTTTATTATGTTCAGGTGGCTGGGGTTGATTAGTTGATTAGGTTAATTAACGATCAATCAGCGCCCAGCCACCTGATATAAAAGGAGGCCTCTGCTTCTCATTTGGAGAGAAGGGAGCTGAGGAAGCAGGTTGGTGTTTGTTTTGTGGTTTTTTTGAATTTTCTAAATCCAGTGAAGGCATTGCCCAGCCTGGAAACTTTATTTTTGTGAGTTTTGTTTTTGCTTTATTTGTGTTTGAGTATCTGTTATTTTGCCCTTGTGCACTTTATTTTTGTTTATTTATAATAAAATTGTTATTTTTTTGAACTGCAGTCTGTCTCTGGGCCTCTATCCACTCGCCAGCCTGTCACAGCATGTTATGTAATAATTTATTGTTTCATTATAAAGCTAAATCTCTAATTTATATTTTTCAATATAACAATTATAGAAATTATAGAAATCACTTTCTTTGTAGTTTTTCTCTTTTTTTAAAACTGTCCAAATACTTTTGTCTGCAACTGCATATATAATCCATCAACAGTCCAAAGCACCTTTGACCATTGTTCCAAAGTTCAATTTCTGTGTTCTTGTGTATATTTGAGCCTTTTAGTCTTGTTCACCTTTCTTAACACAGGTATTCTTACTGCAACACATCCTTTATATCCTGATTTCAAGAATGACCTTCGTTTTGTTGATTTGATGGACGACAACTGTGCCTTTTGCCATTTCTGTTGTCAATTCAACACTTGTCTTCTTTCTGTTCCTTAAGGATATTGTCTTCAAGTATTGTTCATCCTTGTTAGACAACTTTTTGCGTCTCCCAGTCCTGGGTTTGTCAATTACAGATGATGTTTCTCTGTACTTGTTGATTTTGCTTTAGATACCATACCTTGAAAATCAAGTGATGCAGGATATTTCACTCAATGTTTTTCCTTCTTTATGAAAGTCAAAGTTGTTGTAACAGTAACACTAGTGGAAGCTTTGAGTAAATTGTTGATGGTCATAATGCATCAGAGTAGAGAAATGCAACACGTCTAAGACTTTTTCACTGCAATGTATATAACTTCAACAGGGTTCAACAGGTGTCCATTCTTTCCCTTTGGAAGTTCTGGCAGGGGATGGATTGGACCAAGGCAAATTCCCCAGTCCATCCCATTCCAGTGACCCAGAACCAAATGAAGTTAAGCGTACCCACTGAAACATTTGGTAGTGTCCAGTTGTGTGACTCCACTTTAGAATTTGCAAGAGAAAGAATCACAGTGGTAACTTTTAAATTGGAGAGAAAACCCAGCTAAAAAATTGGTGATGACTACATTTATTTAAAAAAATAAATAAATAAAAGCCATGTTCAGAAAGGTAATTGACAAAGTTGAAAATTGAAAATTCGGGATTATTTACTACCCTACTTGATGTTTGCGATATGCAAAGCACCACAGGCCTCTCTGTTATTTTCGCCTTTTGAATTGTTATATGGGAGGCTTGTTGGATATCGCAAAGGAAACATGGGAACAGGAACCAACCCCCTATTGGAGTGTAATCAAACATGTATCCAAAATGCTATCATGCCAATAGTCCGGGAACACATGAGACAAGCGCAGTAAGCATTGAAAAATGCATACTATAAAAATATGAAAACCCAAGTTTTTGAACTGGGGATCGTGTGTTAGTCTTGGTACCAACAGTAGAGAGTAAGTTCCTGGCTAAATGGTATTGGCCATATGAAGTTATTGAATGGATGGGGCCTCTGAATTACAAGGTTAGACAGCCAGGTAGGTGTAAACTGGAACAGCTCTACCATGTAAATTTGTTGGACAGGGAAGCTTTGGTTGCCATGGAGAAGTCATGGTCTCTGACTCTGACAGTAACTCAGTCGTGAAAATAGGCAAGACATTGTCAGACTGCCAACAGCAGGAGTTTCGGGGGTTTGTAAATAAAAATAAAGGGTTATTTTCAGTCTTTCCTGGGAAAACTGATAGTATTCAGCACGATATTGTAACCGAGCCAGGACAAAGAGTTAATTTTAAAGCTGTACCGGGTACCTGAAGCCAGGAGAGAAGCCATCAACACAGAGTTAAAGAAAAATTTAGATTTGCGGGTTATAGAAGTGAATGGTCTAGTCAGTTTTGTGTAGGTCTGTGACAAAGTCTTGCCCATGTCAAGTGTGTGGGTAGTCTTTGATTAAGCACACAGAGAGACAACTGGGGGTGGAGTTGAAACGCCGGCACAGACACGCATGTTTTATTAACACAAACAAAAGTAAATGAAGGTGGTCATGTGACCAGCGGTGGTAACGCACAGAACACTAATACAGCAAGCTGTACAAAAGTACAAAATAAAACACAGTACAAAAAACTATAAATCAAAGGTGCCGTGAAAACGGCAGGCTTTGCAGCAGTGAGCTATCTCCCGCATACGTTTTTAAACTGACAGTCTCTCAGTCAAGACCCACCCACCTGCTGATTGAGAACTAGCACAGCCAATCACTTGCAGCCCTTCCCCTCAACCAAGCCTAGCAGGCAGCAAGCCTCAATAGAATGCCAGGCTGTAAACAATAATTCAATCAAACAAATCAACTCCAAAATGACACACAATAAACCCGTTCCCACATATAAATCACACCAACACTAATTACCTATCATGCAGGGCAATCGGCCTGCCACAAGGTCCCAAAACAGGATGGGTAAATTCGATTTTGTAATGACTGTAGGAAACTAAATAGCATTTCGGCCTTTCTTAGGTTTAACTGGTTACTACAGAAGCTTTATCTCTAACTTTGCCACTATTGCCACTAAAAGCTTAGAACATGAAGAATATTATTTTCAAACTATGTACAGAATTTAGAACATGGTTAAATGTAAGAAGGTACAGCAGCTGGTTGCTGTGAACTCCTGCCATGATGGCATTATGCTCTATAATCACCTATAATCACCTGAGCTTTGTGAATGGGCTGGCCTTCTTTCCTGTATTCCCTATGCTGGCATCATTGCAGTTGGAAAGCATGGTGACATAATTCTGGTCTCGCCAGCACAGTGCCATCAGCTTGTCAGTGGTGCTGTACATTACATCTCCTTTCTGCAGTGATGTTCCATCTGCTTTTGTGTGAAAATCTTTTGGCATACCACAGAGATTACCACGCACCATCCCCAGGCAATGTGTCTTCCTGTCATACAGAGACAGACCGTGTTAATGACTGATGCAGTAGTTGTCTACAGCTAATCAGTACCCCCTATCTAACAGTCCCTTCATTTACAGGTGTAACCAGTCTTCGCTTCACAAAACTTCATCCCAAAGCGTGCCTGTTTGTTTGGGATGTACTGCTTTAAATGAATCCTTCCTTTTTACAGTAAAAGATACTCATCCACTGAAATATCTTGCGCAGGTGTATAGACACCGGTGGATAAGGCTGTCGAAGATTTTCCGAAGGTGATCATGTTCAGGCCTGACAGCTTAGTTGTCCTGGAAGTGCAGTGTCTAAAGAATCTGCTTGTAGCGATTCCGACTCATGATGCTATCAAAGAAGGAAGTGTTGATGGTGGGGTCCTGTGGCAAAGTGGTTGATTGTAAACAGGTCCAGGAGTGATGCAGTACTTGAAAGAAGCAGACAGATATATTTATAATCCAGTTTGGGAAATGTTTTTATTTTGTATTTCCAGGTCTGGCGACCAAACAATTATTCCCCAAAAGTACACACCAATGTGTACAGCACGGGGTATATAATACAAAAACAGACAGTAACAAATAATAAACAATATCCACAACAATACAAACACGGACATCAGTCCTGGGTGTGTGCAATAGTTCTTGTGGTGGGTTATACAGGTTTATATTTGTGACAAAGGTGCAGTGTTGTCCGGTTTAGTGCTGGCCCTTGGCGACAGCTCCGGAACTGTGTTAGCTGTCTGGTAACGCAAAAGACAAGACAATTACAAACAAACAAAACACAACACTCACAATTTCAGAATTTTATTCACGTTTACTGTCCTTCTCAGTTCTTACTCACTACAAACCAATGCAAAGGAACAGATTACAATTTTCTGTCCTCTTTTATGCTGTCATGCATTACCCCTTGGTAAATGAGTGCAACTACCCCTCCAATCTATGGTTGCCACAGTTTCCCTTCCGGGTCAATACATTCATGCAACAGAGTCTCGCCGCCTTCCAGACTGTGCCACTTCCTGACCCAGGGAAAGAACTGTCAGACCAGCCCATCCAAAGAACTCTGTACTCGCTGCTTAGTGCCCTCACAGGTCAGGAGGGAGATTTCCCACCAAGAATCATTGTGTTTCTGTCACAGGTCCCCAGACCAGTAGCTGTCGAGACATGCCTTTTTCTACTACCCCATCAAAATAAAAAAGCCCCAAAAACTGCCACACGTCATCTAAAGTGACATCGTTCCAGCTCCTCATTCTTGTATGAGGTTTATCAGCTGGTATTTTCTCCATCTGCTCCTGGGAAAATGTATTTGTCTGCTTCTGAATGTTATCCATAACATCATCCATCAGAAACAGCTTCAAATAATCCAGTTCCATGGCATCATCCCTTGTTCTCTTATTGATGCAGGAACACCAGTGAATGGGAACACATACAACTGCTTTTCGTCAGTGCACCAGATGTTGTACAAAACAGTCCCGAGAGCTGGTGGACGCAATTCTCCCCCTCTTACTTGCCCTACCATGACCTCCACCTCTTCTTCCATGAAATACCTTTGGTTGCGCACTGCAGCTTTCAGCTGTACAACAAAGGAGAAACAGATATAGACAGGTGTGAAATAACAATCATCAATAATACATTACATTTTATACAACAACTGCAGTGATGTACAATGCAGTAATTATCATAATCAATAATACAATTTTATAAAATACAACAAATCCTTATCTGCAATGATGTACAGTTACAGAATTTCTAGTAAAGTGTGTAAAGAAATCGTATAGCTTTCAACCTGATATAAAATAAATAAATAAAATGATTTCACTTTTGTCTTTCATACACTAATGAAGCCGATCTTATCAAAACGTTTGATCGTATCTAGTTTCTAGCTATATAAATGTAAGGACCTTCATGGGATAAAGCCATATTAGCTTTGTGAGGCGAATACAGTCATAACATGACAAGAAATGCATGCTTGTACCTGTGGCAAAGTGGCTGGTAAGGGGAACAAGTGTAGCGGTGATGCGATGCAGGAGTGACAGGCAGACAACGGTATTTCAGTGGAAAAAAAGGTGCTTTAATTATAATACAGGTCTGGTGACCATAAAATAATAAATCCCCGTCTATACACAACAATGTGTAAAGTGCGGGGATAACAAAAACAGGGCACAGTCTCGAACCAAAACACAAGACGCGGTCACCAGTCCTGGGTACGTGCAGACGTGCAGGTGCTCGGTGCAGGCACAGCTTGTGTGGTGTGTAGTGGTGCTCCGGATCGTGCTGACCCTGGCAACAGCTCCGGAGGTGTGCTTAACTGTCTAGTGCTGAATACAAAAACAGACAGTTACACGGACAGACACAACAATACAAAACACCAACACAATCCACTCTGAGCTCCTCTCTCAGTCCTTCTCTCTCTCCAATCGCTTAACCCAAACGAAGGAAAAGATCAGCGTTACCCAGGCCCCTATATGTAATCCTGCATGATATCTAGGTAAACGGTTGCAGCTGCCTTATTACTTGCAGTTGCTTCTCGTTTACCTTTCAAATCAATACGGTCTTACAACAGAGTCTCGCTTCTTTCCAGGCTGACCCACTTCCCTGACCCGGAAACGAACTGTCAGGCCAGCCCTTCCAGATACTTCTCCTCTCGTTCTTTAGCGCCCTCACAGGTCGGGAGGAAGATTCATCATCAGAACTCATCTTTCCGTCAGAGTACCACATTACATTTTCACAAGGATACTGATGTTAGTCATCATTTTATATATTTCCTGACAGGATCACAATAGTCATGTTTAGTAAATGTCCATACATGTAGAAACTTCAAAGATCAACAACCATCTTTTTTGGTGTATGAAAAAGTGTGGCAAAGCATTAGTAAAAGGACAGGGAAATCATGCTAAAGCAAAGGCAATCATGGTAAACAGAGAAGACTGGTAAACAAAGAAGCATGGTAAAGCAAAGGCAAGCATGGTAAACAGAGAAGCATGGTAAAGCAAAGGCAAGCATGGTAAACAGAGAAACATGGTAGACAGAGAAGACTGGTAAACAAAGAAGCATGGTAAAGCAAAGGCAAGCATGGTAAACAGAGAAGCATGGTAAAGCAAAGGCAAGCACAGTAAACAGAGAAGCATGGTAAAGCCCAATTGTTGATCGGCAAAAAAAAAAAGTAAAACATTGTAAATGCATTGTATAATCATGGGAAAGGGACGATAAACCGTAAAATTATTGTGCAAATGTTGATAAAGGTAATGTTATTTGCGTCAAGTAAAGAAAAATGACAATGAACTGCAAATATGTTGTAATTAGGAAAATCAATTGTCTGTTGTTCAAACATTATAACTGGACTAATAAATGTACTATCTCTGGATCATCCCCAGCTGCGTACTAACTTAATACCAATTGCAACAAAGAAAGAAGCGGAACAAAGTTGGGGACTGGCTGATCTCCAGATTTAGTACGGTACTAAGGATTGTGTTTGTTTTGGTCTGCTACCAAACAGGAACTGAAGAGGGCCGGGGCTCAAAATCTGAGCAATTGGTACAAATTATATTTTAAAAGTGTGGTTCCCTTTCAAGTCGAAGATGGCCACCAAACATTGTTATGGGATACACTCCTGCCTATTGGTAGGTGTCACTGAGCTCTTTCTATCAGCTGCATCCTGAGGGTACTTAACTGTCACGCAGGGAGGATCATTCTCTTTTGCTTCCCTGTTTTTTTCTGCGTAAGCTACTGCTAGTTCCCCTGCACTTGTGCTGAAAGCTGGCATTGCCGCTTTTCCTGGAATCAGTAGTTTAAAAATTCATAGCCTTTTATTCTATTTCTGACTATCAGCACCTGCTCGCTTCGCGTGTCAGACTGCTTCTTTCTGTCTGTCCGTCTTAGTACGGTAAGTATTATTGTTAAGAATTGTGTGTGTGTTTACCCTTTCTTGCTTCGGAGAGCACTATTACTCCACGGGACCCGTTGTCGAGTTAGCCTACCAGCCACCTGCGGGCTGCGGTTGGGCATTGTTTTGATTGTAGTTCCACGTCCCTGTGCTCGCGCAGAGCACTAGCTGCTCTGCGACTGCTTCAGTCGGACCAGCCATATACTCCTCACTGAGGCTTCTCTCATTGTTGGGTTGAGATGTTTGTGGGCTGCGCAGCCTTCACCTCTGGTGTAGGTCTCTCAATCTACAGACAGTGTGCTTTCCCCCATCTGTCCTGTAATATTTAACTGCTTTTTGTATTTTAAAAACTGTTTTTATTACTGTGTGTGTGTAAATCAATCACCTGCCGCGGCATCGGCCCTGTCCCCCTGTTGTACACTACGCGCTGCTCAAGCATGTGACCATGCGGTCAGGGTAAGCACCATGCAGAGCTGCCCTGGTGTTTTTTAATACTGCGGTGTGTAAGACTTGGCTTCTTTTTTTCATCGCTCCACTTTACATTGAAATGCTCTTTGTACAACTTCAATTGGATTATGACCATTCCCTTATCAGCTCAAGTGTCACACCTGCAACAAAAAAACATTGACAATGCACAACCAAATAAAATGCTCCAACACCCCAGCCCTGGATCTGCAATGCCTTCCCCATCAACTGTCACTTCCCATACACTTACCATGCATTCTCATTATCCCTTGCACTTGTTGCCGTTATTGATCTTGTTCATCAGCTTCATTGTTGGATATATATTGCTTCATGCTCTTTCAAGTATTCTTGTATGTATGGGCCAAATGTCTGTCCATGTGTGCCCTGATCTACCTGTGCCTTACCTGCATGTTGTCCGTATGTCTTCCCAAAGCATACTTGTCTGCGCCTGTGATGACGCCTCTCCCATTCCCTGTCTGTCTTTCTCTCTGTAGTAGTGCTTGTAACCAAGAACACTTCAGTCTGTGTTGAGCACTTTCCTTGGCATATATGTATCTCAGCATCTTTATTCTGGTTTCAACCTAGTTGATAAGGGAATGAGCATTTTAATGTAAAGTGGAGCGATGAAAAAAAGAAGTCAAGTTTGAGCAACAATTGTGTAAATGTTGGGTCCCAGCACCTTTCCAATTGTGCCTATTTCCTTGATGTTTGACAAGGTTGCCCCAATTTCTTCTAAGCCTAACTTGGGCTTTTGTGTTTGATATCACCACTTTAAATGGCTGTTGTGTTTTTCTAACTTATTTTTTTACATTGATAATGGTTTTGTTTATATATATATATATATATATATATATATATATATATATATATATATATATATATAGTGGCTCTCAAAAGTATTCACCCCCTTGGACTTTTCCACATTTTATTGTGTTATAACTTGGAATCAAAATGGATTTAATTAGGAGTTTTTGCCACTGAACACAAAAAAGTTAATAATGTCAAAGTGAAAAATCTACAAATTGGTCGAAATTAATTACAAATACAAAACAGAAAATAACTGATTGCATAAGTATTCACCCCCTTGAGTCAATATTTGGTAGAGGCACCTTTGGCAGCAATTACACCCATGCGTCTATTTGGATAAGTCTCTACCAGCGTTGCACATCTGGACACTACAATTTTTGCCCATTCTTCTTCAAGTTGGATGGCATCCTTTGGTGAACAGCAATTTTCAACTCTTTCTACATATTCTCAATTGGATTGAGGTCGGGGCTTTGACTGGGCCACTCCAGGGCATTGACCTTTTTGTTTTTAAGCCACTCCAGTGTGGCTTTCACCCAGATACTCAGTTTTTGAGGACGGCCTGTTCTAGACAGATTCACAGTTGTGCCATATTCTCTCCATTTTTTAATAATGGACTTTACTGTGCTCCAGTGGGTATTCAATGCCTTGGAAATGTTCTTATATCCTACCCCTGATTGCTGCTTTTGAAGAACCTTATTCTGGATTTGCTTTGAATGTTCCTTCATATTTATGATGTAGTTTTTGTTAGGAAACACCTTAACTGCACACAGGTGGACTCCATTCAACTAATTATGTGACTCCTAAAGACAATTGGTTGCACCAGAGCTTATTTAGGTGTGTCATAGCAAAGGGGGTGAATACTTATGCAATCAATTATTTTCTGTTTTATATTTGTAATTAATTTAGAACAATTTGTAGATTTTATTTTTCACTTTGACATTATGGACTTTTTTTCTGTGATCGGTAGCAAAAACTCCTAATTAAATCCATTTTGATTCAATGTTGTAACACAATAAAATGTGGAAAAATTCAAGGGGGGGGTGAATATTTTGAGAGCCACTGTGTATATATATATATATATATATATATATATATATATATATATATACACACACACACACACACACACACACACACACACACACACACACACACACACACACACACACACTGTCGAAAATAAGTTTGTGAACCGCAGTGATAATTATGGAAATTCAAAAGTTTTACCATTATAGCCTTCTTGAATCAAAACCATTTTCTTAAATATCCAATAAGGTTTATATTAACCAATTCCATATCTTTTGAAACAAAATGATACATGAATTAGACAAACAATGAGTAATTAAGATTCAGGTATGTGAAAAAGTAAGTGAACCCCTGGTTTTATCTGCTCAATTAAGGGGATAAATAGAATCAGGTGTTTAAATAATTAGGTATATCTTCAGGGGTGAGTTTAAGAGGCCCCACCCTATATAAAGATCAGAAACTTTGTGAGTCTAGTCTTAACCAAAAATCTCTGAGAACCTCAGAAAAACAGTTATTGATGCTCATCAGTCTAGAAAGGGTTACAAAATCATTTCTAAGGATTTGGGGCTCCACCAATCCACTGTCAGACAGTCTACAAATGGAGAAAGTTCAAGACCACAGTCACTTTACCCAGGATCGGTCATCCTACCAAAATCTCTCCAAGAGCAAACTGGAAAATCATCAAGGAAGTCACAAAGAACCCCAGAGTAACATCCAAGGATCTGCAGGCCACTCTCACCTTGGCTAATGTGAGTGGTCATGACTCAACTATCAGAAATAGACTGATCAAGAATGGTGTTCATGGAAGGATAGCCAGGAGGAAACCACTGATCTCTAAAAAGAACATTGCTGCCCGTCTGAAGTTCGCCAAAGAGCACATAGATGATCCACAAGGCTTCTGGAACAATGTTCTCCGGACAGACAAGTCAAAGGTAGACCTTTTTGGCCTCAATGAGAAACGTTATGTTTAGCGAAAACCTAACACTGCGTTCAAACAGAAGAACCTCATCCCAACCGTCAAACTTGGTGGTGAGACGGTGATGGTTTGGGGCTACATTGCTGTCTAGGGACCTGGATGGCTTGCATCATTGACACAATGATGAATTCTGCATGTATCAGAAGATTCTAAAGAAGAATGTCAGGCCATCTGTCCATGAGCTGAAGCTGAACTGAAAGTGGGTCATGCAAGCAGATCTACAAAAGACTGGCTGCAGAAGAAGAAAATCCACATTTTAGAATGGCCTAGTCAAAGTCCGGACCTAAACACCATCAAAATGTTGTGGCAGGACCTGAAGCGAGCTGTCCATGCAAGGAAGCCCTCCAATGTCAAAGAGTTGAAGCAGTTCTATAGGGAGGAATGGGCCAAAATTCCTCAAAACCGATGTGAGAGACTGACCAACAGTTACAGGAAAAGCTTAGTTGAAGTCATTGCTGCTCAAGGGGGTGCCACCACTTACTGAATCTAAAGGTTCACATACTTTTTCACACATGGATATTGAATGTTGGATCTTTTGTGGATAAATAAATGTTGGAAAAGTATCATATTTTGTGTAATTTGGTTAATCAGGTTATCTTTATCTATTATTAGGACTTAGATTAAGATCTAATAACATTTTAGGTTTGAAATATGTGAAAATCCTAAGCGGTTCACAGACTTTTTCTCAGCACTGTATATATTCTCAATTGTGGAGCTGCATTTGTGTCATATGTATTTGTATCCATCTGTCTGCAGTTATTGTTCTTACACAGTTCTATGGTTATGTACCATACAGCGTTGTCAGCATTTTCTATTTTCTGCACTCTTAAATTAAGAATAGTTCATAGTTAGTTAATAATTAGTCACCGCTTCGCTCCGCTCACATTCTCTGAACACAACACAGATGCTTGCCATTAAAATATATTGTCTTTAACACAGGATTTGCACATCACAGGAGAGTAGAAGTGGGTAAACAATATATTGCCCAAATTCAAAGTGGGTAAATGCCGTTCACCTGCGTATACCCTTGACTACACCATTGAGTAAAACTCCAAAGAAAAGTACCTGATATTGCCAGGCTATACCAACCAGGCCTGAAAATTTTTTTTTTTATTTCTTAGCAGACACCCTCATACAGACCAACTACAATTGTGACATTATTGTTTAACATAGTTTCTCATTTATACAGTGTGTTTTTTATTCTTACCTAGAAGCCCTGCACCAGTGTTTCTGACGGCTGCATTCAAAACACTGTTAACAGTATAACAAATGGAGAAACAGTCGATTTTTTTCTGAGTAAGCCACAAACATCTGAACAACCATATATATATATATATATATATATATATATATATATATATATATATATATATATATATATATATATATATATATATATATATATATATATATATATATATATATAGATATAGCATATCGTATCATGGTTTCCACAGGCAGGTGCATTACATAGGGCATGGCAATCCACACACAGTTGGAGGTGTGGGCATGAACCCCAAACCTCTCGCACTGAAGCATAGTGCCGATACCGCTGTACAAAAAGAGCTGCTTTCCCCTGTGCACGCTACAAAAGGGGACATATAGCGATGTATATATATATATTAGATATATATATATATATATATATATATATATATATATATATATATATATATATATATATATATATATATATATATATATATATATATACACACACACACACACAAAAAAAAAGAAGAAAAATAAACATCTGAACAGACATCGGTTTACAACATACAGTACATATTTATAAAACAAACGATAACAATACATGTTTTGCTTTTCAACAGCAATTGGTTTATTATCAAATGAGCAAAAGCAACTGAACAATGTCGATAAATAAACTTAAAAAAAAAAAAACAGACCTGCACCAACCACACTACCCATCGGCACTGACCTCAGCACCGATTGACTCAGCACCGACCACTCGGTACCGACAGTGCTCTCCTTGACGTCGATCTCGGCACCTACTGATTTGGCGCCAATGAACATCTTCGGAGCCATCTACAGCCCAGCACAGACCACGCTACCCATCAGCACCAATTGACCCGGCACCAACCACTCGTTTTCAGCATGGAGCACAGAAGCCCCGCCTACGACGCCATGTCAGTGCAGTCAACTGGTTCCTCCAACTGGTTTCCACCAGTGCGACCAGTGCGCAGTGAAGCTACCCAGACAGGAGGAGCTCCTGTCCTGCACCAGGTGCTTAGGACCAGACCATGCGGCCAAAGCACTGTCGGGTGAGTTGGACTGCTCTCAGTGCAGGAAGTTCTCGAAAAGAACTAAGTGCAGGAGAGCAGCCCTATCCCCAGCAGACTCCTCCTCTAGGACCCCCCGCCCCCGCTATAGTGACCAGAGAGCTCTCCGGCACACCTGGGTCACCCTTCCCTTCCCCACCACCGGTACAAAGGTGCAGGCACCTCTCAGGGGAGGCGAGATGGTCACCGCCAAGGCGGTATTGCTCGAGGGGGCCCTCACCAGGGGACAGGTGGTCACTGGGCAGGTACTGCTCCCCTTCCCCAAACAGACGAAGATGATCCCTGTCGGAGTCGCCTCGGAGGTGCACAAGCTCGGCTGAGCTGCGCTTTCTGGAGCTAACGGAGACTGTAAGGGCTCAGCAGATGATGCTAGAGACACTACTCAAATCGCAGGGCAGACTGCCCCCTACCACCGGGCAGCCCCAACTTCCACAGACTCGTTCCCCATCCCCAACACCTAGATGAGCCCGGGCAAGCTGTCCTTCACGGCGTCAAGATCAGACGTCTCGGACCTAGCCACTTCCATCAGGCAGGCCACAGTGGGGTCTCCTTACCGCCCTGCAGTCCACAGTGTCCATAGGAATTAACAGTTTCCGTTAAGGCATCAAAAGATGTTTGTACAACAGCCAGGGAGCTCTTAAAACCAACCGTGAGATCTGCTCTAAGGCCGTTGTGGAGTTTCTCCAGTTCAGACACCAGCGCAGCCACAGAGATAGGTTCATCCTGAGACTGAGAGACAGTCGCAGCGATGACAGGCCCTTCACCAGGAGGTGTCAGATGTGACAAAAGCTCAGAATCTGATGCTGGGCAGTGTTTTCCTTTTGGTTTGGACAGACTAATCAGGTACCATGATACTTATTCTCAATTAATTTAAAGACCAAAGTACTGGGGTTTTTGTGAGAGGGTGGTGGGCATTCACTGACACAGGAGACAGAATTTTCTTTGAAAACTACACTGGGGTGTACTGATTTATTTATGCCACAAGGTGGCACTGTAGTACAACCTAATACAAGCAATGGTCAGGGCCGGCGTCAGGGGGTGCGCAACGGATGAGATTGCACCCGGGCCCAGCCTCTGTTAGGGCCCAGACCAAAGATAATAAATAATATCTTGGCCCATACCAATCTTTTTTTTTTTTCGAAGGCCATTATCTTAAAACAAAAACCTGTTCTCCTACTGGGGAGGGGAGTGTATTTCTTTTCACAGCTGCTGTTTATAAAGATTATAACAAACAGTTTACTATCAAAGTATATATTCATAATTACTTCTGAAAACAATAAACACATAGGGCCTATAAATCAGCTTTAATTCTCTGTACAAACTCCTATATCACACCAAAATTTTTCATAATAGACTTGTAGCAATTCCCATGCTCCATAAAGTGGGTGTAAGTTTCACCCACCTGTCCCTTTTATTAGGGTCAGTAGCCTGGCCAGGGTAAAACTCAATTTCCCATAGTTCCTTGCTATCACCCGCTTTTCATCCTCTCCCCCCATTGGCTCATTCAGATATCCACTCCTCCAATCTCAGAGCTCATTGGAAGCCAAAACCTGTTTAAAGGTGGCTGGCTAGGCCAGGAGAGAACTCACTTTTCTCTTGAGGAATCCATTTTACAAACAGCATATTACTTAATTACAGTGTAACTTTAACTTTATTTTAGATAAATACAGGTGCATCCATTTACTCTTTTGTTAAAATCTTGTACTTTGTCTAAACTTTTCTTTTTTGTTTACACTGTTACTTGTTTAAGTTTAGTTGCTGTTCAAGGTCTGTTTAAGGTTTGTTTTTGTTAGTGTGTTCAGTCTCCATTTTGTTCCTGATCCTCCTGATATTTTCCAAATGGCTGTTCATCATTCATCCCGGTACTACTCGACAGACTCACCATTTTCTACGAGTGCTATTTTTTCATCAACCTTCATCCATCATAATCAGTACAGGACTGTATTCGGGACTTCATTATTTGTTGGTGAGATTTTATTTATTTTCTGTTTGCTGTTTTTTTCTACTTTACTTTGATACTTTGGTTCCTGTAATTTTGGTTTTGTTCTTTTGTTACTTTGGATTTCATCCGCATTGCTTCACTGGCCTACATTTCATTTATCATCCATTGCCATCAAGACTGTCTTTGTAATTGTTTTCCCTGTATAATTATTCATCCACCTTTGTCTTTTTTTCCTGTCAGTGTGTTGGTTTTGTGTTGTTGTGGTGTTTGTGTGTGTGGGTTTATTGGAGGCCCACCGGACACCGTATTCATTTTGTTTTAGTGTAGTTTGTTTGGATGTTTTGTTTAGTTCACTTTACTTTCTTACTCACCTGTACCTTCCACTTCACTAACTGTTCTCTGCAATAAGTTGTTGTCTTTATATTTCATTTATCACATGTTTACAACAATAAACCATTTGTTCGTGAAATTGACACCTCTGACGTCCCTGCTTTTGCTGTCTGTCAATCTTGCTTACTTAGTTAGTTATAGAGATTGGGCCAGTAGTATCTCCTTAGGGATGACAGTGCTACTGCTTGTCCGTTGTGCAGAGTGATTGTTACAGATTTGCCTGGAAAAAAAAAAAGCGCTCATTGGAAGTAAGCTAACTTTTCCACAGTTGTGGTAATAAAAACATAAACGGTATGTTGATATGCCATCAAAACACAAGTTGAGTTGTTCAAAGCGAAAAGCAGAAAAGACAACTAGAAATTTCCCAAAAAGAAGCAATAAATGCTAAAAAAAAGTGGGCCGACAACAACAGATGGAAGTATAGTGCGGCAGCGGAACTGCCAACCTCCTCCTCGCATGAAAAATAAACATCAGTTGAGCAAGAGACATCGGATTTTGGAAATGTACAACAACAGCAAATACAAGGTACTGAATCATGTACTGTAAATCCAGTACCCAGTCAGTCACCTTTATGTGATTTTTATGATCCAGCTACTTGGCCTGACTTCTGTACCAAAGAGCTAAGAGTTGGAATCATGAAACACAAACCTGCGCAGCTAAAGAAACTGACGTTGAATTCCCCAAAAGTTACACATGATTTGTACTAATTTTTGGAACAAAACTTAAATTGGGGAGGGGTGTGGTCTACTTCACACTCTTGCACCAGGGCCCAGTAAATCCTAGCACCAGCCCTGGCAATGGTAAAAAGGTTGACAGTTTGTAACACACATGCAGATGTATAAACAAAAGGCACAAAGAAAAAGGGAAAATAAAACACAGTAATAAACTACAAAATAAAAGGTGCTGCTTTGTGCAGCGTCCCCCACTGCTGCTAAACCGATCAGCTCGGGTCGCCAACCTACACTTTGGTATTCCCTCACAATACTCTGTATGCTGGCCCATGTTTTCCCCACTAACTATACATGTCCCCCTCAGGTAAGTAATTATGCTTATTTATGGCAACTGTCGGCTGTTTTCTTCAGCCGTGCTCGCCTGTCTCTTCCTCTCGCTCCAAACACTGTCATTCTGTAAGCTTTTTAAAATTAAAGTTCATGAACAGAGCTCCCACTGTTCTTCCTGAATGGGCTGGGCTACCCACAACAAAGCGGTCTTCATTTTTATAGACCAAGACCACACCCCTCACCCACCTCTCCATGTCACTGCCATGACTGAAAGACCACGCATGCACCAGACAGTCAGCACAGATCTCCCCTGTTAGTTGTACACTTAAAACATTAGAAATTGTTAGGAGCAACTGCAGGCACCTCTACTCCATTCCAACTACAGCCAGAAGTCCTAATCCCTATAATTTAATGTATACTGTAAGGGTACAATTAAGGACTGAGACAACAGGCAAAAACAATGAAAAATCATTTATGATGTGTGCATACAGTAGCAGTCAAAAGTATTCACCCCCCTTTGAGTTTTCCGCATTTTATTGTGTTACAACATGGAATCAAAATGGATTTAATTAGGAGTTTTTGCCGCTGATCAACACAAAAAAGTCCATAATGTCAAAGTGAAAAATGAAATCTACAAATTGTTCTAAATTAATTACAAATAATAAACAGAAAATAATTGATTGCATAAATATTCCCCTCCTTTGCTATGACAACCTAAATATGTTCTGCTGTAACCAGTTGTCTTTAGAAGTCACATCATTAGTTGAATGGAGTCCACCTGTGTGCAATTAAGGTGTTTCACATGATTTCAGGTTAAATACACCTGCCTCTGGGAGGTCCCACAGTGAAGTTGTTCCTACATCATGAAGATGAAGGAACATTCAAAGCACATCCAGAATAAGGTTCTTCAAAAGCACCAATCAGGGGTAGGATATGAAAACATTTCCAAGGCACTGAATATCCCCCAAATTACAATGAAGTCCATTATTAAGAAATGGAGAGAATATGGCACAACTGTGAATCTGTCTAGAACAGGCCGTCCTCAAAAACTGAGTATCCGGCGGGAAGGGCACTACTCAGGGATGCCACTATGGCAACTCTAAAGGAGTTACAGTCTTCCATGGCTAAGCTGGGAGACACTGTGCATATGGCAACAATAGCCCGGGTGCTTCACAAAACTGGTCTTATGAGAGAGTGGCAAAAAAAGAGCCATTGTTTGTCAGAAGGCATGTGGGAGACTCTGAGACCAAGTGGAAGAAGATTCTATGGTCTGATGAGACCAAAATAGAGCTTTTTGGCCTCAATGCTAAGCGCTATGTTTGGCGCAAGCCTAACACTGCACATCATCCTGAGAACACCATCCCTACCGTGAAGCATGGTGGTGGCAGCATCATGCTATGGGGATGCTTCTCTGCATCAGGGCCTGGAAAGCTTGTGAAGATAGAATGCAAAATGGATGCAGCAAAGTACAGAGAAATCCTGGAGGAAAACCTGCTGAAGTCTGCAAGAGACCTGGGACTTGGGAGAAGAGTCATCTTCCAGCAGGACAATGACCCCAAACATACAACCAAAGCCACAATGGAGTGGCTTAAAAACAAAAAGGTCAATGTCCTGGAGTGGCCCAGTCAAAGCCTGGACCTCAATCCAATTGAGAATACGTGGAAAGAGTTGAAAATAGCTGTTCACCAAAGGTCCCCATCCAACCTGATGGAGCTTGAGCAATTTTGCCAAAAAGAATGGGCAAAAATTGCATTGTCCAGGTGTGCAAAGCAGGTAGAGACTTATCCAAATAGACTCATGGCTGTAATTTCTGCCAAAGGTGCTGCTACTAAATATTGACTTAAAGGGGTGGATACTTATGCAATCAATTATTTTCTGTTTATTTAGAATAATTTGTAGATTTTATTTTTCACTTTGACATTATGGACTTTTTGTGTTGATCAATGGGAAAAACTCCTAATTCAATCCATTTTGATTCCCTGTTGCAATATTATAAAATGTGGAAAAGTCCAAGGGGGGTGAATGCTTTTGAGAGCCACAGTATGTAGGATTGAAATTAATGTCTGCTCTTGACTGCTTCTAGTTTTTGTTTTTTCCCTGAATAGTTACCAAACTTAACCATACCATCCATACATATCCAGTCTGCTCTAAAACTGCTGAAATTATGTTTAAAAAAAAAAAAAAAAACTTTAATGTTCTTAATGGTGCTATAAGAAACCTTCTTTGGTTCATAAAGACATATTAACCTGAAGCTGCATGTGAAGCATTGGCTTTCTGGATATTTTAATACACCATGATAAACAAGAGGTCAAAGTCTGGACGGACTTTGGAGATGTTTAAGATGGTAGAAGGAAGACTTGACAATAGAGATGTGGGCATCAAAGGAGAGGTTGCTGCCCAGAAGTAAACCAAGTCTTCGTATTGTTGGGGAAAGCAGCAGCAGACTGTTTCTGACTGTTTTTCTTTAGTTGAGTTTTAGATCCTACTAGAAGAAGTTCAGATTTGTTAGTGTTCAGTTGAAGATAATTGGCAGACATCCAGGCCTAGATGTCTTGAATGCAGGCAGAGAGCCGGACCATGGCAGAGAGGCTACCAGGGTTGAGTTTTAAGTAGAGCTGGGTGGCGTCAGCATAGGAGTGAAACATAGGAATGAGGCTGTTTTTGTGGATGAGGTGGCTGAAGGGAAGCATATAGATATTGAAGAGAAGGGACCTAGGAACAGATCCTTGGGGGACACCACTGCGTCCAGCATAAAAAACAGACTGCATGCGTCCTGATAGGTAAGAGGACATCCCGGAAAAACAAGTTCTAGAGATGAAGGCGGTCAAGAAGAATGCCATGATCTATGGTGGCATGATGATCTATGATAAAAGCTGTTTGGTCAAGAAAGGACAAGCACAGAGGGAGCACCAGCATCAGCATTGAGCAGGAGATCATTCAGATTTCTGGAGTAGAGCAGTTTGACACAGGCCCAGTTTTTGGGATGGAACCGCATAACAGTATCGCGTTTTGATTGGTCAATGTCTGTCACATGAATATGTTGTCACACAAGTGGAAAAGCTTGCAGGCATTTTTAACATTAATATCAAGAGAGAAAGCGAGCAAGAGATGTGCTTTCTACAACCTTTCAATTAAAATATAATGTGGTATTTTATATTATGTTGTGCACGAATGTAAGAATTATTTTTTTCTGTAGTGTACTTTTTTTTTTTTCAAATAGCATATATCTATAATCATTTGCACCATGTATTTTAATATCAAATATATACAAAATTGCAGTTTTGTTACAGGATACATTAGTTTATCTCAAATGTAAATCAGTTTTAAATATAGGCTGCCCCTGTTTTCATTTACGTCCCAAATTCTGGGCTGATTTGGTTTGCAAAGGGGCCCCAGATATGACCCTAGGAAGTTCAACCTGGGTTCTAGGCCCTGGGATCATATCTCAAATCACGGTAGTCTTTGGACATTTTTGACGTGGCATATCTCTGGTTCTGTGGAGGTTAGGAACTTGATTTGTTTTGCAGCGAAAGGAGTCACGGTTCGAGGTGCCAGGATGGCTTGGCAAAATTTTTTTTTCATCACGACTCGAGTTTTTGGGTGAATGATTGTACCATTTTAGAAGGTGGTTTGGGGCCCTCCTCTGAGTATATATCACTTTAAATTGTGGTTCTACATGCTCGGGTTCAAGAGATATGCATGAAAATGTGTTTTTCAACCCTGCCATAGACATGAATGAGGCTGAACACCTTGAAAATATTTTTTGCAAAGAATTGCAAATTACATTACATTCAGGGTGGTCCTCTGAGTCTAGTACCATTTGAATGGTGGTTCTAGGTGCTTCTGTTTCTGTGTGTGCGTGCAGGGGTTGCTTGCTGGTGTGTGCGTGCACAGGTTGCATGGTGGTGAGTGCTTAGAAATTTGGCTGTCAGCTGAGTCCCAAAAACTGGGCTGAATTCGAAAATTATCTAAAAATCAAAGCGGCTCAGAATTTGTGACTTTATCTGAAAAGCAAATCAGCCCAGAATTTGGGACGTTATAAACAAATGTATCCTGTAACAAAACTGCAATAGTGTATATATTTGATATTGAAATACATCGCGCAAACGATTATAGATATATGCTATTTGAAAGAAAACCGTACCCCACTACAGGGAAAAAAAAACAATTCTTGTATTTGTGCATGATAATTCATATAAAGTAATAACCCATAGTTTGTTATATTAGTACAGCAAAATACCACGTTTTATATTTTAATTGAAAGGTTGTGGAAAGCAGATCTCTCACTCTTTCTCTCTATGGTTGTCATGTTAAAAATGCCTGCAAGCTTTTCCACTCGTGTGACGACATATTCATGTGACAGACATGGACCAATCAAAATGCGAGACTGTTATGCGGTTCCATTCCAAAAACCGGACCTGTGTCATACCTCGCAGTTTCAGTACTGCGATGCGGCTGGAAACCAGACTGTAGAGATTCAAGCAGATTGTCTGTGAAATGTTTAATCAGCTAACTGGCTACACCCCTTTCGAGACGTGCACGCTTTGGGTTAAAACAGGTTGCACTTTTCTCCCACAGCATTTCACTGCCACATTAATTCTGCTCATAGAATTATTGTGAAGACTTCCTTAGTTTTCGGACCTTTGGATTAACCAAGAGAGTTGTAGGTGGGCATCCCTACAGATCATGCTCGTGGTAACTGTAGGTCCAGTCCTGCTGCTGTTCCCGCCGAAACACTCTACATCGAACAAGATTACCTGTCTGAGTTGCTAGGCTAGCTCTGCTTCGGGTCTGATTGCTTGCAATCTTTTCCCTAGTGTTTCGTGCCACCTTGGTCTCTGCTTGCACTTCCATTGCGAAGGCTGTCACGGCTCTGACAGTGGGCTTTCCCCAGTCTTATGGCTGTATTGGTTTGCCTGAAGCTATATAAGTGGGCACCCCTATATATTGCTTCTGCAGTAACTGTGGTTCACAGACCTGCTCTGTTCCCGACCCTGTATATGTACTCGACAACGAACAAGGTTTCTGCACTGAATCGTATTGTACCAAGTGGACCGGAACAAATGTACCATACTGAGTGTACCACCACCGAGCAGGGAACCACCACTGACCAGTACCGTATAGAGTGTAACCACCCACTGAACTGTGCCTTGCAAGGTACTGTACAACACAGCACCGTGTGGCTGTGAACTGATCGGTTCATCTCTGTTCATGTCTACTGTCTGCTCGGTTCAGTCTCGGTTTATCACCGTTCAGACTTGGTTCAAAGGTGATATTGTGGTACAAAACAGTGAACCATCCCTAGTCCAGGACCAGCCGACCGGTTTGAGTCTCAACTCGTGCTGTTTTTATCTGTTTAACAGTACTTGCCTGTAACATACAGTACAGTGGTGTTGCTATTGTGTTGTTTGAGACAGCAGGATTTTGTTACAAGTATCGTATACTGCACCAGCCCTGTTACAGTACATACTTTATACAGGAGCTGCAGCTCCCGCCCTGTTACACAGCAGCATTGCTGCTTCAGCAGACGCATCCAGCCTTGACTGGGGTGTTGCCTGAAATGGCAGGGGGTGCAGGGCATGTGTAACCCCCATTGCGCACTAATACTACAGGCACCGAATCGGTACCAAATACAAGCTGAAGCAGCAACTGTACATTGCTTGCTATTTCCATAATTCCTGAGTTTTATCCCTGTGACACATGCCAAGCCAGCCTGCCTGTCTAATACCAAGCACGCCTTCTGACAGCCCAGTTGCTGTCTTTAGCACAGCCTGTCTGTCTGGTACCAAGCAGGCCTTGTTGACAGCCCAGTTGCTGCCTCTATCAAACTGCTTTTCTATAAGTTTTATGCGCATTTCTCTTAGGAGCTCTGCATCTCTAGGAGCTGACATTCCCATCTGAGGACATGGTCGGATAGCGCATCCCCTGAGGTTACACTCTCCCTGTAATGGAGAGGCTTATGCCATTGATCAAACGGGCCGCTGTGGTCTTCCAGGTGCCCTGGTCTACAGAGTGTCCGCCCTGTTGCAATTACTGTACGGTGGTGTTGCTACTTGAGCAGATGCCACTTTGAGGGCAGCAACAATACTGTACACTACTAAACCAACCCTGTGTGACAGGCACCAAACCTGTACTAAACCGACCCCATACTATTCCGATACAGTCCTGGTTCTGACCTGATAACGACCAGGTTTTTACAATCCACAGTCTGGTACCAAGCAGGCCTCATTGACAGTCAGCTGTATTTAGCAAGCTGTGGCAGCAACTGTACATTATTACAGTACATTGCTTGCTATTGGCATAATGACAAGGTTTTATCCTTGTGACAGATGTAGATGCTCTTCCTGCCTGAGGCACTGTTAAACCGCATTTCTGCGAGTTTTGTGCACATTCTTCAAGCGTACGTTGGAGAAACGTTTCTCCTGCAGATTTTCAGAGTGCTCTGCATCCCTCACCTGTACAGCACTCTTCCCCATCACCCTCTCATAGGGAGGTGGCTGTGTCCTCACCCCATGGCTCTGTGCCAAGGGAAAGCCACGCACCCGGGAATAGAGAAGCTCTGGGCACAAGTTTCCCACAGGCACATGTACCTGACAAAGTTTGCTCCATTCTGTATGGTTCCGGCCGGCTACCGACCAGTGTTTCCATCCCAGTCTGGTACCGAGAAGGCCTTGTTGACAGTCCTGTTACTGTCTTTAAAATGTTATTTTGTTTCGTGACAGCACTGTGAATAAACTTCAATGCCCATGAATCTGTTAATTCGCCAAACATTTGATGTAGAAACAAACTCTCACCCAGTACAACCTTAGACATAAGACAATAGAAGTGTCAGCAATTCAGGATATAATTACATACATTTTCCTGTGAAATATACACTACATTGCAAGAAGTATAGCAATGACGATAACAAAGGCAACAGCACACTGATGTAAGAAAACCGAGACTACATTTGTAAGGATCGGTCATAAGAATGCAACTGTCAGTCACAAAGAGTTTCTGTACGAGACTCTTTTGCACTACTAAACCACACGACGATGGTTCCATTGGAACTTTTGTTATGTAACAAAATCACTGAATAACCACTATTTTTGGTGATGCAGAATAATGCTTTTTCTGTAAATTATATCAGGCAGTGATCCTTCTGATGTAAAAGTACTGCTTTGATTTTTATCGTTAAGCTTCTGAACAGCTGCAGTGGTGTCAGTTGCCTGGTCAATGAACTGTTCTCATTAAAGATTTCAGGCAGTGCTGTTTCTGGCCATGGATTTTGTGTCTGTACAAACAAATACCCAGAATTATTTTGTGGTCTTTCCAGTAGCTCCAGTAATAATGTCTTAATTGTTCTTACGAGGAATAAATCCTATAATATATGGATTTATGCTGTGTCCTTGCACCCCGTGCACACCTGTGCACATTTGTGCCCAGGCACACCCTTGCACCCCATGCACATCCTTGCCCGTGTAGCCCGTGCACACCTGTGCACATTTGTGCCCAGGCGCACCCGTGCACATCTATGCACCCCGTGCACACCCATGCACCCCGTGTATATCTGTGCCCTTGCACATCCTTGCCCGTGTACCCCATGTCACGTGCATACAGTGCACACCTGTGCTCCGTGCACTTCTGTGGCGGTGCACCCCCTACACACCTGTGCCCCATGCACACACATACCCGTGCACACCCGTGCCCCGTGCACATCCGTGCAGGTACATCTATCCACACACCTGTTGCTTGTGCGCTCTCCGTGCACAATGTTGCCCACGCATCCGAGCACCACGTGCACTCATCGGTGCACATCTGTTCTGTGCCTGTGCACTTATCGTGCACCCTGTGCGCATACCTGCTCCTGTGCCTTGTGCACATTTGTGCCCACCGTGCAACCCAGGCAAGTGCTCTGCGCTATGTTGGGTTTCCATGAATGCGGCTCTTGTAGCACAAATATGCACCAACTAGAGGGGACCCTTGATTTAGTCTTTTCAAATAACGAAGATAGAATAACTGTGTTTCATGCCTGTGTCCAGGTCATGCTGCTTCGGCTCTGTCCGACAGAGCATTTTGCGCTATCTGCGCGAAGTTCCAGAGACAGGTCTTAAAGGCTAGAGCCAACAAGACAGTGGGGCTGGGATATTCTTCTAGCAGGGGATCTCATTCTGAGTCTGTTCCCCATTCATGTGGAACAGCACCATCTACTGCCCGCCTGCAGCTATCCAGGTCACCCTCCTCATCTCTCGGGCAACGCTCTCGCTCACCTACAAGGAGCGTGGGGCAGCTTCGGTGCTCTCCTCCTAAGGAGTGTTCATCTCCCATGCAGAAGTGTGTGTGTTCCAGGTCCCCTAGGGACAAACAACCTAGCGGGATCTTGGCCCTCACGGACCAGGTTGGTTGTTTTATGAAGGTGGTGATGGGGCAACAGTCAATCATGATGAGTATGTTATCGGCCCCTGGCACTTCGGTTGCGCTGGTCCCCGGCCGCCCGTTCTGACTGTTGAGCCTGAGCCTGAGCTTAACTCTGAGACCATCCCAGACTATGAAGAGGACATCCTCTCTCTGCAGGAGTCTGGTGAAGAGGAGCTTGTGCAGGAGGTTTATTTAGCTTTCTTGCAACGTCCCGCACAAAAGATTAATTGGAAACTGAGCTGCAGCAGGAACCGGAGGCATCTCTAGGGTCAGCGTTGAGGCTCTAGTTGAGTGAGATGCTCAATGTCTAGGGGTGGAATGGCAGAAACACATCTTAAGAAGGCGTATGCTGCTTGCTCCCAAGATGCCTGGCTTTCCAATGTGTCGGTCATGCTCTCTGTTTGTCAGGCCATCCTTATTAAGGAGCTCCCTGATATGGTCACGGTGGCTTAATAGACAAGAGTGTAAGGTACTGCACGCAGGAAATAAAGACGTGTCACCAATATCATATGGCCCATACTGAAATTGGAGAAGGAGGGCCTATGCCTTTTTGTTGACTGGAAATGGTCACCAGACGGCAATGTGGCTTTAAAAAAGGCTAACAAGTTCAGGAGCATTGGACAAGTCCTGAATTTAAAACGTGGACGCTAATGTCAAACCAGCACCAATATCAATTGGGTGCTCAAGACTATGCAGACTGGTTACAGCCATTCGTTCCAATTAAAACCATCTCCCTTTCAGGTGGTGATAGTAACTGCAGTGAAGGACCCGCTCCAACATGCAGCTCTCAACACAGAAATCCTGGCGCTTCTCTTGAAGCGTGCCATTCGCGAAGTAGACTCCCTCCTCTTGCAGGGACCAGGGGTTCTATTTAGAAGTTTCAGAACCCAAAATAGGACGACTTTTTTACAGAGAATATCTCTGGAATCAACTCCCCAGTCTTCTTGAAGCTGACACCTTGGGATCCTTCAATAATCTGCTGATGAGATTCTGCCCTAACAACCAAAACGAGCAAGATGGGCCGAAGAAAACTTTCAGGTTCTTATGTTCTTATGTTGGTTCTGGATATAGTCTTTACTTTATGTGGTAATAGCAGGTCAAAGAGTGCCTTCATTGACGTACTTCCTGGGGCAGCCCTTGTACCATCGCACCTTGTGTCTTGACGTACTCGCGAAGGAACTTCACACAGGTTCATCTAGGGAGACGCTCGGTTCTTCCGACAGACATTCTGCGCTATCTGCGCCCAGAGACAGGTCAAAGGCTAGAGCCAACAGGGCAGTGGGGCTGGGATCTCCTTCTAGCAGGGGATCTCATTCTGAGTCTGTTCCCCATTCATGTGGAACAGGTTCATCTACTGCCCGTGCAGCTATCCAGGTCACCCTCCCCATCTCTCGGGCAACGCTCTCGCTCACCTACCAGGAGCGTGGGGCAGCTTCGGCTCTCCCCTCCTAAGGAGCGTTCATCCCATGCAGAAGTGTGCGCGTTCCAGGTCCCCTAGGGACAAACAGCCTAGCTGGACCAGGTTGGTTGTTTTATGTTTCAGGGCAGGTTCGACTGATGAATTATCATCAGGATGCGGGTTCACGTACAGGCTGGCTCGTCTGCACTCAGTCACAGGAACAAGCCCTGGCACATACGGTGTTGGTCAAAGACCACCTCCAGTGGCTCGGTTTTCTGGGCCTCCACCTGGACTCGGTGTCTGTGAAGGCCACATTAACAATTCATAGAGTTACCGCATTAGAGTCTTGCCTCTCCCTATTCAGGCTGAGAGAGACAGTATGCATGGTGCTGTATCAGCGCATGCTGGAGTTGATGGCTGTTGCCTCGCAGGCCCTGCCTTTGGGCCTTCTCCACCAAAGGCCTTTCCAGGCCTGTTTCAACTCGTTTGCGCTTCACCCGCAACGAGTCAGACATCGTAGGCTGGCGATATCCCAGTTTTGCAGGAGAAACCTGCGCTGTTGGAGAATCCCCTCCAACCTTCGTCAGGGGACAACCATGGGTCCCATCTTCCAAAGGGAAGTAATCACCACAGATGCCTCCAACACCGGCTGGGGTGCAGTCTGGAATGGTGTGGGGACTCGAAGTGTGGAAGGGGCCTTGGGCCTCAGCCCACATCAGTGCCATGGAACTCAGGGTAGTAGATCTCGCCATACAGCACTTTCTTCCGGTGGTCCGGAACAAACACGTGCTGCTGCGATCAGACAACACCACAGTCATAGCATATGTCAACCACCAGGGCAGCCTGAGATCTCCGTGCCTTCACCACTTGGCGGTTTGGCTGTTACTGTGGTCGCAGCCCCGGCTGGCTTGTCTTCGAGCAGTCCGGGCCAACTCAACCACACTGTGGATCTCCTCTCCAGAGGAGGTCCCTTGGCCTCGGAATGGCATCTCCACCCCAGGGCGGTGGAACGCATCTGGGAGTCATTCGGCAGAGCAGACGTAGAGCTTTTCGCCTTGTGGGAGTCTACGCACTGCCCTCTTTGGTTCTCGATGAGAGACCTCGACAGTCCCTTAGGATTCGACGCCATGGCCCAAGAGTGGCCGGCTTGTCTCCTATATGCCTTCCCACCGATACCACTGCTCCCCGCCTTCCTAGAGAAGGTCAGGGTAGAGAAAGCTACAGTGCTTCTGGTAGCTCCTCGGTGGCCCCGAAGGACCTGGTTTTCTACCCTGGTGCAACTCCTGCAAGGGCAGCTGAGGCAGATCCCCCTGTGGGGTGATTTGTGGCACCCGAACCCCCAACTGATACAGCTATGGGTCTGGCCCCTGAATGGGAATGTCTGTCAGTTCTAGGGCTGTCATCGGCAGTCATTGCCACTATTCAGAGCACGAGAGCTCCCTCTACCAGGTCACAATACTGGTATAAGTGGCAGTTATTTCAGGACTGGTGTCTGGCCCAGGGCAAGGACCCAGTTACCTGCCCCATGGCAGTTATCTTACAGTTTCTCTAGAAACTATTAGATGACGTTAGGTCCACATTGAAGGTGTTCCTGGCAGCCATATCTGCTTGTCACACGCGCATAGATGGGTTATCGCCTGGAAACTATTTCCTGGCTTCCCAATTTCTTAAGGGTGCGAGGAGGCTGCATCCTCCCAGGAGATCTAGCCTCCCCTCGTGGCGCCTTGATGTGGTGCTGGAATCTCTTACAAAAGCCCCATTTGAGCCTCTCCACACTGTGGATCTGAAGCTCATTTCCTTAAAGACTGCATTTTTGCTGTCTATTGCTTCAGCAAAACGTGTGAGCGAGCAGCATGCACTTTCAGTGCACCATTCTTGCACTTGTTCGCTGGAGACGGGTCTAGAGTCTCCATGCGACCAAACTCTGCATTTTTGCCTAAAATAATATCCCCGTTCCATGTGAACCAATCTGTGGAGTTGATGACATTCCATCCTCCTCCCTTCTCTTCTCTGGAGGAGCAATGGTTGCACATACTCTGCCCGGTGTGGGCATTGAGGTGCTATATTGACCGTACAAGGGGTGTCAGACAACACCGAACAGTTGTTTGTGTGCTATGGTTCTAGGACACTGGGTCAGGCATTGTCTAAACAGCGCCTGTCCCATTGGATAGCGGATGCCATTGCTAGCCTTTCCCCTCCGGGGCAATTGAAGATGCATTCTACCAGGGGTATGGCAACGTCCTGGGCCCTCCTTTCAAGGTGTCCCAGTGTCTGAAATATGTGCTGCGGCTAGCTGGACTACGCCACACACTTTCATGAGGTTCTACAGATTGAATGTACTGGATTACTCTGCTCCACTTTTTGAAGAACGGTCTTGGATTCTATTACACCAGTGGAAGAGACCACTTAGTGTTAGTCTGGATTAGACAGCTGTACTCTTTGAGTAAAGCTCTTCAGCGTTAGCCATGTGGTAAGAGTATCCTGGTATGATATCATACTGTTAAAGGCCCTCTGTTCATAGAACAGTGTAAGGACATATATCTTTCGAACCAGATGCTGGGGCGCTGTTCCGTGTATTTTTACATGTAGACCGATCCTGTCCTACTGCCACATGGTCTCCCTCGCGACTGCTTTGGTACACAGTACCCATTAGTTGATGGTTATTTTAGAATTGAAAGAGAACGTAAAGTTACGGATGCAACCCCGGTTCTCTGATAGAGAAAATAGCCATCAAGCAGCAAGGTCACTTCAGCAGCCCTTGCAGCCTGAAGCAAAAGACTCTGAGCTTCCTACACTTTGCATAGTCATTCAGCACCAGAGGGGTGGGGTGCTGACATCAGAGCTACGGAGGCCTAAAGGCAGCTTTTATATAAAGCGCAGCATAATCCCATCACCTTATGGCGATACCCATTAATTGATAGCTATTTTCTCCTTCAGAGAACCGGGGTGCATCCGGAACTTTACATTTACCATCTGGCTTCATGAAGTGGATTTATGCGAATTTAATCGCAACCACAGAGGTTAGTATGACACCACAAGTTGTGTGTTTAACTATCTATATTATTGTGTAAGAAATCCCTGTATTTTCTAATCAGATAATTTAATTACCTGGATTTTGGTTTATAATTTTTGTTTAGCCACTGCAATTTCTAGGACTCATACTGGCACTGAAGGTTTTAAGCAAGCCCTCTGTAACTAAACTAATCTATATTCGGAGCCCTGTTCAGAACTTTCAGATCAAGAAACACCGCTCTCTTTGAATCATTATAATTTGTAATTTCCCCAATCAGACATTTTATATTGCAATTTACTTGCTCTTTCATCAACAGCAAAAAACTTGGATTCCTACATTAATATTTCATCAGAAGCTAGAAAAGACATTAAAATGTGGTCGGCTCTTAGTCAGCATTTGAATGGCCTGTCTATATTCTATGATGATTTAATTTCAGCACCTCATGACCTGGTTTTATTTACGAATGCTTCACTTAAGGGATTTGGAGGTTTTTTTAACAATCAATGGTTTTCCAGTTCTTGGTCACTAGAAATCGAAACCCTATCACACATCTAAAATCCACAGCTCCTTTCAAATATACCCAACAGTTGCAGCAGCACATATATGGGGTCATCTTTGATCAAAGAAAAGAATACTTGCCTTATACAAAAACAATACAACTCTACAGTTCATATTAGTTCAGTTGCAAATACTTTGGCAGTTAATATGGATTTTAGTATCAAATTATTTTCGAATCCAAACGCGCCTTAATAAAAATGCAGCTGTCGCTGTTTCTCGTTTATAGATTTTAGTCGGGTCCCTACAGCTCTGTCAGCTCCAGCGGTGACATCCCAGTTCAGCCAGCTAATTTTCAACTGAACTCAATACAGCACAAGCATACATGGCTGCAGCACTTGCTACTTCCATCACCCCTCTTATTTCACAGGTTAGACCATCTATTGATTTTCTGTTCCCAAAGCAGGATTAATCCTACTCCATTTAACCAGAATTGGATCATGGCTTTCATAGTTCATGCAAAGAACTTTCTACATCTGGCATCAACTACTATCAAATCCTATTTGTCAGGAATTAAATTTTGCTTGATGTTCGTCTCCTTCTGCGAGGAATTTGCAAGCGCTCTCCGGCTCCATCGCCTGCTCGCCTGCCTATCTCTATAGATAAGGCTGCTTTTCTCCATTTGACGATTTAACTATGTATAAATGTATTCAGCTTTCAAAAGTCAACTCTCCTCTATGCCCCTACACTTCCATACTGAAGTACAACGCAGAACGCAAGGCCATTTCAACCTTCGTTCTTCATGTCGGGTCGTCTCAAAGACAATGACCCCCCCTCCTGTTTGTTGGGGCTCCTCAATGATGGAACCCCCCTTTATATGTGTAAGGCCTTCAGAGGACAGATCATCTCTCTTTATATGTTCTATATGTTACTAACATTATGCCCTAAACATTATAGCAGATGGCCTAGCTTCGCACTGTGAATGCAATGCAAAGTGAAATGCCTACATGTTTCTAGAAATGTAAAACAATAGCAGGGCCTTTATTTTAAAAGTTTATTATCAACATTTAAAAATGCTCAGTGGAACATAACTGACAAACATACTTGCACAAAATATGGAATTCCAAACTTCTGGTTAACAACATTGTTATATTTTCACATTTTTTTTCAGACATTTTTATCCTAATGTAGTCAAAAAACGGGTAAGAAAATATTGACATTAAATGTCAACCCTCTGTAGAATTTTTTGCTCAAAAGCATCTTACAAAATATTCACGGTTGTATGTAAATGTTCATTAACTATTTTCAGCTATTTACAACAATAGATATTGATGTTTTAAAACACAGAACAAGAGAAAACAACAGATAACTCGTGACTTGTAAAGTCATGGATAATGGAGAGAGTAGATCAATAGCAGTCACCAGGAAGTTCATGTTTGGAATATGTGTATTTCTAAGGCAAAGTAAGACAATAATACTTAATATACTGTATTTTGATAAAAAAAAAAAAATGAATGCTGGCTTTTCAGTGGACTAGTTTAAAAACAGGTGTGTTTGGCAATAAATCGCATTTGACTTATACATTACAGGAAACAAAAAATGGTTGCATAATCTTTCTCTGACACCCGTCAATACCATTTCACAAAGAAGAAAGTAACAAAAATAACTGAGAGCTCATTTTCCAGATGGCGTTGTGCTGGGTCCTTTATGGATGAATTTCAGCAGACTGTGCAACTTCTTCATTCACCTCTTCAGCCTCAGCAGACAGTTCTTTTGCTCCCTCAGTCTGTGGCCCCTCTGTGGTCAGCTGTGTTCCCTGTGTCCCTGAAGGGGTAGTGCCCACACTGAAGGGCTCAGCTATACGTGAATGGGATTGATGCCTCACTCTGAATGACTGAAGGGGTCCCCTTTTATAGTTCACTACTTCTTCGCTGGAATCTTCAGATTTGGGTGCTGAGACTGGTGGTCTGCCTACCCCCGGTCGGCGTCTGCAGGGTGCTCTCATGCCACGACACTGCTGCTTGTCCAGGAAGGCTATGGTTTCATTGAAATGTGAGGCTGCCATGCACTTGGCACTTGCCTTGTTGCAGACACATTGCAATTTGTCGCAGGTGTTCTGGCCAGTACCTCAGTTAGAACAAAGAGATATCATTTTTATTTTTAACAAATATATTTATGATTTTTTTATTAGGCTATTGAACCTGTAGCAAAACAAGTAATCGATAAAAACCTTGTATCATCGTTTTGGAAAACCTAGATATCGTTTAGCAACCCCCCCCCCCCCCCCCCCCCCCCCCCCAAAAAAAAAAAACAGAACAAGCCGATAGAAGCGCTAGTCAAAGGGCTTCTGGTTTTCTCGTTCTGTAATGTACGTAAGCAAGACCCATGGACATGACATGGCATATCAGTCACATGGGTAAGGAAGGAATACAGGGATAGAAACAGCAAGACTGTTTATTGTGTTTATTAACTGCTAGCTTACTAGTATGTTAACAACATGCTATTTTTTTGTAAATGGTTATACATTATAACCCTACTGGATAATCTTAGCCAATCAGGCTCTGTGCACAGTGTTCATTATCCTACAGGTAGATTGCCCTCTAAAAGTTAACAGGACTATTATCTTGAATCTCATTTTAAAACATTGAAAGTGACAGTATTGAGTATTACTTTGACCTTGTCTTGTTCGCCTTCGCCTCAGGTCTCCTAACTGCTGTTGAGGTCAGTTATCTAGCATCTGATGACTGCTGGGTCAGATATTAATGCTTAAGCATAGTAACCTATTTATCTAACTAATATTGAACTATCTTTTAAAAGGGATTATTGTCTTTAAAGTACATGGTGCTAACAGTAATTATAGTAAACCTTACCAAAAATATATTGCTATAATTTCACTCTCAGATTTTAATAAATGAAAAATGTGCACATTATGATAAGGTGAATTATTTATTATGGTAATTTATAGTATTTGAATCTTTTGGAGGTAAATATTTATTCAATGCTCTTTGCGGATATTTTAATGGTATACATCCTGTCAAGTCCCTGAAGTTATGTGAAGGAATTAAGTCGACATTGAAAACACATTAATTGGGAGATCTGTGCTGTCTCTGCTGGCGAGTTCATAGTGCTGCAGGAAGAGGGAAGCGGTTGTCCAACACCAGGCCTGCGGTCACGGCTTTCCCTCTCTCAGTGGCTGAGAGGCAGGTCTTGGTGGGAATTGTTAGCCCTATAAAATAATACTCTGCTGTTCCCTCAGGCGTGCCCTTTTAGACGTGCTGTGTGTACGGAAGGATTGTTCTGGGACTATGAAAGCCCGAGAGAAACCAACCCGGGAGGAACGAGAGTCGTAGTGGTAGCGGGGAAACATTGGGCAGGACCCCGAACTACTGTGTGTGTAGAAGGCTGAGGGAGCGGGAAGTGTAGGACAGTGACCTGGGTCTTGCGGGTAGCGACGACCGGGGTAAAGTTGCGAAGTGCAGCACCTTTTGTTTGTAGTTTTATTAGTGTTTTATTTTCCCTTTTTCTCTCCTTTTGTTTTTCCATTTATTATTTGAGCACCTGCGAGTGCGCCCGCAACTGGCTTGAGTACCAGGAATGGTATTTCCGTGGTCCTGTCTATCATTGTTGAGTCAGGCCACGGACAACAGCGCCCTCTGCAGGCTAAAACAGATCACTGACGAGAGTCACAAAAGAACTAAAACTGGGCACCTTTGTGGTGTTCCAATTACACCTGCCTGTCTCCCATGTGTCAGTGAACTACTCACCACTCTTCCACAGGTGCACTTTACCTTAAAATGATAAATCATAACATTTTAACTAACCATAAAAAATAAGGAATCCACAGGTTAAACATGTAGTAAGCTAGTTACTAAAAATTAAAAAACCAAAAAAGTGGCAATTAAAATAATGTTAGAGCAATGTTTTAGTTGTAATTTGTATAGTTTGTACAACTGTTGTTTTTCAAGCAGGCCTTTAGTGAACACTGGCCTGTAATAAAGCATATAATAATGTCAACATGATCAAGATGACCTTCAGATAGAGAATATGGCATGTAAACTATTATTCATGAACTTTTCAAGAACATTTTAACTCTCCACGATCTAACCTTTGGGACCAGACAACATAGCATGCTATTACTTTATACACAGAATATTTTTTTTCAACAGCAGCAGTGTCATTTCCTTTCTGGTGTGAGCATCAAGTTATGTCAGTTGCTTTTGAGCTTCAAGCTAAATTTGAATGGTATGGCACACCGGCATTGCAATGCTATAATTGCATGTTCATTCTCCCATTGGTCCCAGTGGTTAATTAGGATTTTAAAAGGGGTGGAACGGTCGTGGCCCATATAAGGTTGTTAACAGTAACAGAATTTTACTTTCAATCAGAAGACCAGAAACTAAATCCTGAAGAGGTGAAATGCCGTTCGGGAGCTTTACATAACACTTTAACCCCTGATTGACCCACTCATAGAAATGTCTCATTCTAAGAATCCATCTCATTGTAGTACTTACTGATACAATAACACATTGTATTTGCTGTCACTATTTGACACTAATAACAAAGGCATCGAAAACAAAATGTTTTTCATTTGAATATATGTTTTCTAAACTTATTTTTATTTGGACTATTTTGAGGTCATTTTCTTGTCACAACACTACTAGTTGCTGAAGTCAGAATACAAATTAACAACTTGCTAAAACACACAACAAATCTGATCAATACGGCCACTATTTTGGAGTATTAAACAAAATGGAAATCCTTTGTAAAATGTGGGTGAGTGGTGTTTTAAAATAAATATAACACAAATATAACACAGTTCCAGTAAATAATATTTGTGAGGAGTACATGAAAAACAAACTTACATGTAGCTTCTCGATTTTCACAAGTAATGTGAGCATTAAATCTCCGTGATGGCCTGCAACCAAACATTTGAATCTGCTCCAAGCAGCACTGATGGAAGAAACAGCACCTGTAAAGAAGATAAATCACATAACATTATATTATACAGTTGTGGAGTTGAGAATTGTAAATCCCCTCATTATTGATATAACAGTAATTTGTTTAGTTGCATGTAAGTTCGATCATTTGAACCTGGATCAGTCTGGGGGAATAAATCTATTATTTCTAAAGAAGTGACTAAACAACAGAAACTCATTACCTGTCAAGGTCATCAACTGGGCGACCCCTTCCTTCCTGTCCACAGTAACAGCCATACATTTCAAACTCATGAGGGCAACGTCCCGTCAAGCAGTACAGCATCTCTCCCAGTCGTGGCATCTCACGTATTATTTTTCCGTTACTATAATACTGATTGAATGTGTTACTGCTGCATTCTGGGTACAATAGAAGTAGTAATGAGCACAGTTTAGGAAGCAGTGTTACCATTCAGACGTATGTTAAATGTAAACATTTTGGGAAACCTAACGTAATATGTTTAAATGCAGTTTCTTTTCATTTAAATAAAACATTGATCTGTGGGAAATGCTATGTCCACTATCAGTAGAAAACACTGATGTGACATATCTTGAATCACACAGTAACTGGCATTTATTTTAGAAATAAAACATAGCAACAGATTTACAGTGTAGTTCTCAGGTTTTTACCTTCAACCTCAGGCTCCAACAGAAGATCAAACAGGCCTTCAGCCCCCAGCATTGAGAACGTAAAAAATGGTACTGCCTTTGACATTGGTGTTTCAAGTCCTAATTAATTTGGGATGAAATGTATCACAAAATGTAATGGGTAAGTGACCGTGGACTGCTATTATTAAATGAAGGAAGTGATGTTTTGAAGTCACTAAGCAACCTGAAACTATTCCTAATCACTAGGATATCATTTGCTGGCGTTTATCAGATAAGTAAAATGTCATTTTTAAAATAGCTTTCTACCACCACCACTGACATTCTTAATCACATAATTTTGAAATAATGTCTTAGTTATGATTTAGAATCAATAAATAAATTTGCATCTAATCTGATTATCTTCAAAAAACAATTTTCAAACAAAGGTTAAGTGTTGAGAACAAGGCCCATATGTTTGGTGTATCACCCCCATCTAAAAGTTTACCATGATAAATTTGTTACAGTAAATTCATCCATTATCACGATTAAACAATTTTTTCTGTGCATTTACTGTGCTTCATGCTTTAATACCATTAACTGTTATTTAACAAGTGTACTTCACCATGCTTCACTACAACCTGTTCCCTGTTTTTAAATATTCCAGTCCCACCCATGAAAATATTTTCATTATAACACTTTGGGATTTATTCAACTGATCTAAATGGCAGTGCATCTAATTGTAGCCACTTTTTAAAACAATATTAAAAGGGCCTGAGGTAATGCAAATAAAACATCCAATAGTGCATAATAGACTTTAGTTTCTTTCTGTCTTTTTTCTGTAAACATATGGAAAAAACTCATATTTTAATAAATTAAACGATGGATACCTATATCCGTCACTCTTTGGATAAATTAAATTGATCCCTTTTATTTATTATTTTCTTGTCTTTGCCTAAGCAGGCGTCTTACCTTCAGCCTCAGACTCCTGTGAGCTATCAGGTGCTTCTGTGCTAGGGTTCCTACCTTCTGTCTCAGCCTCCACTGAAATGTCAATAGGTTTTGTTGGGGTGACTGTAACAGATGGTGTTTTACTTGGTTTTAGTGTTTGAGGACCTAAGAGAAAGAGGAAATACCCATAAGCCACTGTGAGTAGAAGAAAATAATCACATGATGCTTTGGTCAGACGAGTTTTGCAGGGATTGGACTGCCTATTTCTTAGAGTTGGAGTTGGAAGTGTTTGTTATCTAGAATTAATTTATAGAGTTATCACATTTGGAAGCACCTGCCTGCTATCATCCCTGTATCAGAGGCTGTTGGATCTGCTGTCTTGCACATAATGACAGAAGCTGACAACAGGGAGATGCAGCGCTTTTATATTACTACAGTATACAGGTTTTGTTTAACAAACAGTCAGTCATTTGAGGGGTGGCCCATATATTCCAGAACTTTCTAGTCATTTTTGCCCAACTCATGTAGTTAAGCAGTAACCAAATGCAAATCAAGATCTTATTGTGTGTCTTCACGTTGAGATGCATTGAATCCCAAGAATTTAGATGATTAAAAATATGTATTAAATTAACAAGGTCCTTACCTTGTGTTACAGACCCCAGGGAAACATCAGTGTGTTCAGTAGTAAGTCCAGTAGTAGTCCTTGTATCTTCTCTCACCTCCCTTGACTCAGTTGGTTCTATTTCTGGTAGCTCCACCATTGTAACTGGCAGTCCTACACTTGTTCCTTCCATTTCCAGACCTAATTTGAACAAAAGATATATCAATGGGCCAAAGTTAGTAGAAGACAAAAAGAAGTAATATATGTATTGGCTGTTTTTAATTTACATATCAATCTCAAATCATTATTTTAAAAAAAGAAATACATCTGGTACAGTATCATTTTAGATTAAAGAAAGCTCTGTACGCTTGAGAATTAAATTGTCCCCACCACCCCAACACCTTCTTTACTACCATTAAACAGGCTGCTGCTTCCTTCAGTGAATAATGTTTTGACCCAAAGACAATGAGAATGACCAAGGAAGTGAAAATACATGTTTGCTATAAGATGTGCTTCTTTCAGAATTACATGAGATCTACAAGCAAAGGCCAGAATGTCAGGATTGAGACATCATTTAAAAAAAACAAAAAAAAAGATATGAACATAATTTGGATTTTATTTAACACCATGTAATAAAAAAATCATAAAAATCTCCTAGAACCCATAATAGTAGTACAATATTTCATGTTACATTTCAAAATGTCACATTTTTCCATTTTTGTCAGTTTTTTCTTAAGCATATGAAAAATGCTAATATAGTTTTCTGTAGTAAAACTCTAGCAGAATAATAAAATAGCAGGAATTCTGTGCCAGTTTCTCTGGACCAGAAAAACTCTCTCATCTACACAAGAACTTGCCCGCTAACCTTAATTGGCTTAATTGTATACAGCTGCCCTCTCAAGTTCAAATTTTCAGCTGGGTAATTAACATTGTATAATTATTGTGCCAAAAAATAAAAATACTATGCTAGTGTATAACATGCGGTATTCAAAACACATACTGGAACGTAATGTACCCTCTTTTCAAAATAGAAAAGGAAAACAACTTTCTCAGCAGCTTACAGTTTAAATGTACGATGTAGTTTTGTTGTCACCCCCAAATACACCATGGGGAATCAAAAAAATCACACACATGAAAACTATATATGTTAATTTAGTGTGTCCTAAAATAAATACATATTTTACACAATATTATTGAAACAACACTGTATAACTAAACTAACACTGATGCCTCTTTTGTGGCGTTGGTCTCTTGAGTATTTGCATTAATGAATGCTGTACAGAGATAATTGCAGCAGTAATCAAGTGTTTAATGTGACTCCTCATAAGTTCTACTGTAGCAGCCCATTATATCCAGACTTTGTCTTATAGTAAGTGTTCAAGAACATACAGTATTTAAATTCAGTTAAGGGACTTTTAATAGTTTATCAAGGCTTCTGGTGAGACTGAACTGTGGGCTAAAAACCCCTACAGTGTGTAATTTGACTGGTTTGACTAAAATGCAAAGACTTTGTATTGTATGTTTCTAACGGCTTGTTTCACAGACAGGTAGTCCAAGAGTATTGTTAATCAGAGCCTGCTTTACTGTATGTGTTCTACCCTGCCTGGAAAAGTCAATCCAAAATTGTTTATTTATCGTTCAATCTATGTCAGTTAATTTAAGACAAAGTTCTGCATGGCAAGTTGTGACATTAGATAAAAACACGGAATTACACCTTGTAACAATTTTTTTATTTTTTTTTTGTTCCTGGGTAGTAAGTGTTATTTCCTAATTGCTTATGCCTCAAAAGTATAGAAAATGGCTATTATTCCCCACAAACTTTGCTTTTGTGACCAGGACAGTGCTATTTCAAAATATCACTATTTCCAATGGGAAAATGGGCAAATGTGTATCTTTTCGTTCACATAAAGTCAGAAAAAAACAACATATGAATCCAAATTAACATGTGTTTATACTAAGGTAATAAAAAAAATCACTACAAAAGATTTAGAAGTGAGTAGTTTTTCGAGATTTACGATTATACTGTATTTACAGTATAAAGTTTGTGGGGAATAATAGCCATTTTCTATACTTTTGAGGCATAAGCAATTAGGAAATAACACTTACTACCCAGGAACAAATATTGTGTGACATAGTGTTATCTAATGCTTTTTTTTTTTTAAAGATTGAAATGGTTTAGGAAAGCCCAAGAATGTAAAATAGTGCTACCTTCTAAAAAGCACGTTCTGCAGTATTTTTACCAAACTGTTGCAGGAAATATGCTGATTTGCAGCTTCTTACCAGGTCCAGTGGTTACCAGACCAGACACTTCAGTCGTCTCAGGGGGAGCTGTAAAACAAAGAATACTGTAAGATGGGGAAATACTTATTTACCCCAAAATATGTTTATTGTACCTACTGTATCGAATAAAGTGGGGTTATTAGATACAGATTATTATTATTATTATTATTATTATTATTATTATTATTATTAGATATCTCGGTAGATTAATATTTTGTATTATTTGGATTCAATCAGGTATTGTCTTCAGAAATCACTGATCAATGTATTTGTCACTTTATAATTAGCTGTCACCATTAAAAACTTACGGCTGGATCTGTGTCTATCTCTAGTATCTAAATGAGAGTTAAATAGAGTCTAAAAAAGATAATCGAGGGCAGAATTACTTCAGGGCACACATGCAAACTGACACAATCTATTGTATACTGTAGTTACTATGTTGGTTTTAGGTGGTAAAGCACATACTTATTTAAAGGAAAAGGGACAGATCCACGAATCACAGTAAGCAAAGAAGTTTAAGTTGTTCAAATTTGTTTTTATTCTACCCATTGCCTTTGTTATGGAATTTTCTTTTTAATGTTTTATTGTCTGCGTCTCTTGTATCTAGCTCTGTCTGTGTCTGTGCTAAGGGGGGAGTGGGGGGGGGGGAGCTTGGGTTACAAAAGAATCTGAAGCAGGTAAGCCTCACGACACATAAACATGCAGATTTCAATTATATATTTTTTACAGTATAAAATAATTTTTCCTTGCTAATAGAGAACATCCTTTTTTTTTTAGACTTGGTAAACTAGTCCAATATTGGTTACCTGTTGATGTAACTGGGCAGAAGGAACTATCCAGGTGCCTCATTGAGATGTTGTACTGTGAACTTGCGATGCATTCAATTGTTGCCTTGTCACAGAGACAAAAAATCTGCTCACAGGTATCAGTGAAATCTATACAGAAGAAAGAAAAAATATTGTTAAATATATCTGCCCTTGTAATTATTTAAACATGTCATACAATGCGAAACATGGTTTTGCTGTCTATTGTAAAATGATATATGGCTTGTATTAAACCAGTTATGAACTCAACCTACAACCTACTGATGTCAGATTCAGGGATCACAACTGAACTGCAGGGTTTACAATCGCAGTACCACTGTATGGTTGTCACTGCTTCCTTTATCCTCTCCTACTTTATTTTCATTTTATATATATGAAGTAAATTAAATGAGACTGTATAATGTACTGGTGAGACTTCACTTAGAGGACTGTGTCCAATTCTGATCACCACTGTACCAAAAAGAAATTATGGTTCTGTAGAGAGTCCAACAAAAAGCGGTAATTATAAAATTATTTTGTATAAAAAATTTCAACAGCAGGATTCGATGCAACGGTTTTAGGGACCAGAAACTATGGGTTTATTGATTGATCTAAACGGAGAGCTCAGCTTGTTGCTGAGATTTCAGTGATTTATCAGCCAGCCTGGAGGTATGCATGTCAGCTTGTATATTGCATTTATAATTTATATGCACAGTATAAACAGATTAACCTGTTTTGAGATTATGCGTCTGTTGTGAAATTACTAACAATGTACTGTTGACTATAGCAGGGAGGTGTTGATGTAGCTATGTGGCCAATGGCTACATTTTATTTTTTGTGATATTGTGTTTCATTGGTGCTTGCATGGTGTGTTTTGAACTTATGCAAAAAGTATTTCTTAACAGAAGTGCTAAAGGACTGGATTTTAACCATTCGTAGACAATCATAAGGATCACAATTGCTGAAGCTACCCTTCAGTAGAAAACCATGTATATATTATATGTATGTATGTTCATGATAGGTTTATACAAATATATGCAGACAAAAATGATTAGATAATAATACTGAGTAGCATTAGATTTCTATGTTGCATCAGAAGTTATAAATCCTGCTGCTGAATATTGCCTGCTGTTTATCCACAACTTCCTCCAATGAGCAGCACACAAACCTATAATTAAATTCCAATACAAGCACTGATCTGATGTTTGTTTTAAAATAATAATAATAATAATAATAATAATAATAATAATAATAATAATAATAATAATAATACTAAGGCTTCCTTGAAAATGGGAACTTCCTGGTCATTATAAACGCATACTAGAACTGTCCCAGGGTTACCATCAATTATCGATATTATCAAAAGTAATAGTTTTTATAATTGACAAAAAACATTCTTGAAATATTATAATGTAAGTCCATTATAAATATTATACAGACACATATATTTATCCAATGTGATATTAGGTTACACTGTATAGGTTAATAATAATAATAATAATAATAATAATAATAATAATAATAATAATAAATATATAATAATAATAATAAATTATATTGTAAACATAAAAATGAACATTACCACAAGTGATATTTCCAAAAGGGCAGCTTGTATTTATTGAAATGTTCACAGTCTCCAGTTTACAGTCCTTTTCAGCTGCATTCTTATAGCATCTTCGCTGGTTATAACAACAACTGTGAAAACAATACACAATTTGTGTGTTGTAATGATATTATGACCCATTTATAATTTCCCCATGAACCCAATGTATCATATTTTCTGGAGAAAGGTGTCCAAATGATAGGTACCTGATTTTCTCCACTTTTATTAACCAAATATGTTTTTGTAAAATGGCTTTTGGTGGCTTTTGAAAACCACTTACATATATATATATATATATATATAATATATATATATATATATATATAAAAAGCTGCAGGTAATTTATGGTTTTGAATAGAATCTCCATAAATCTTGAATAACACTTCCTTAACTTTTGTCTTCCCTTGTTCATTAAACACCTATACCCATTTTCAAACTCTGCTAATCCCACAATACAATGACCCAACCTGTCTCTCAGAGCTATTGCCAGTAGCTTACATGTCTATGTCATCAAAAGGAACATCTTCTTCTTCATATCTGCAGGAACAGCCATAATCTTCAAGATCACTGGGGCAAAGTCCAGTCAAACACTTCAATTTGGTGATGAAATTAAAGAGAGCGGGGAAGTTGTTGAGCAGTGTCTGGAGCCATGTGAAGCGAACTCCAAGGCAGTCTGTGAAGGAAACACAGGTACTTCACTGTTAACATCATGAAAATTAGGGTTCCTAAACCAAGCACTTCCTTCCCTTCAGAGATCAAAGTTCATTGTATGATTATTTTTAAAACCACAAATTACAGTTCTGTAAAATACTTTAAAATAATTCATGGTTTCCAGTGATATTTCCTTATGTTTTTCATATCTCCAATAACTCGGAGCTTCTGAGTCCTACTGAAATATTGGGTTTATTCAGAACTGAGCATTACAATTTTAACTGATATTACTCTGAATGGTTGCTATGACTACTAATTGTGCCCCTTTGCTTTAGGTGGAAAACCCGCTCTTGAAGTCATATTTTAAAAATAAAATACCTTCTTACCAATCAGGGAGTTTACATTTTTGTTTGTTTCAATCATTACAGGAGAATTGCTTCCTAGAGCTACAGAAAAGCAGAAAAAAATAAATAAATAAATAAATGGTTAAGTATCTCTTAAGTATCAAATATCCTACACTGTCATATTACTATTCTATTGTCACAGCACTCAGGACAACTGTGATTATCAAAAGAAACTAGCTTTCTCTGTCTCTTACTGTTCTTATTACAACAGATACTGGCTGTGAAACCCAAGACTGCTGCAAACAGCAAGTTACCTTTTAACCTGTTACAGAGTCCAAAGCATTTCAGCTAATGTTGACCACCCATCATTAACAATAGTAAATTGCAGCTGTTTGGCGTAGTCTCATCGTTTATTTAAGAGGAAATGTCAGATAATTACTTTACATAGTATTTTTAATAAACAGTTATGGATCCCTGTATAATATCCTACACTGGATCTGCATATCATTACTTCTCAGGAATGGAGCTCTACATCTGTTTTTGGCTGAGCCTATGGGATAACTGCCAAATGATATTAGCCTGTTTGTTTTATCTTTACACGAAATGTTCAACAACCAGAACCATATGCATGATAAAGGATTCCTTCAGGTTTAATCTAATGAAAGACAGAACTGTGACCTGTCATTAAAAAAGCAATTTTAACAATATAAGATATGAAGTGCACAGTAAGATAATCAAGGTAAACACTAAATCATGTATTAAACAATTCAGAGGACAGGCTAAGCATGTTAAATTCACATGTTTTTACCTTGCACTCTTTTTCTCTCTTACAACTATGGTTAAAACGTGTTTACTTACCAAAATGAAAGGTAATTGACAGAAAAAACAACAGTGATAACTTCATTTTTTTTCTGGAAATGTAAAATGAACAGTGATAAGTTCAATTTAATATACATACATAGTTATTTTAAAATATACAGTTCAATACAGTATAATAAATAAAAGACCAAGTTTCTTCAAGGATTTTAACATGATTCCCTCTCCTACTGACTGGCAAAATTGTCATATATAGTTCTGTCTTTACAAGCGATGTGCATGTTTTTAATTTTTTTTGTATATAGTATTACCAATGTTCCCTTTTGTAGCCATGGACATATTCGTTCAACAACCAGTTTCCGTGTCGCTGCTGGGTAGCATATGGGATCAGATTCATTCAGCATGCTGATGTTATTATGACGTGTCCTGATTAACATAACCTGAGAGAAATGTCTAATGATCAATAGTTTTCTTACAGAACTAACATCTAGGCTGAGGCATTGGAGACTATCTGAGGGAATTAAACCCTAGCCTTCCAGAACAAATTAAGCCAAGCTAACTTGCCTATGAGTTTTTTGTTACTATGAATTTTGTTAAAGTAGTTCCCTTTAATCGGAATATGACACAAACACTGCATATGTAATTGTGTTATACCACACAATTCTGTTAAACCTTGAGTTTGTACCATCTAGATGTCAATGGGACAATACAAAGGAAAATGCTACTTTTCCATTCTTGTCCGTACATCACGTGGGCTGACATTTTTAATAATGAAGATGAAAAAGAATGAGCTTACCTTAAAGTCCATGCGTACATGTAATATAGTTGAAAATAAGTTTAAAAGCTTTCCCTTCATCTAACATATATACTGACTTGGGTGCTTGCCAAGAACCATGTGACTGATTTAACTGATATGTAATTAAAAACTGACAAGACATCAGCAGCCGCTATGTCAGAGTTAACAATACAGCAATAGTATGCAAAGGAATCTATATTGAAAGCCTCCTGTTGTTGGCCGTGTATCTATGCACTGCTGCTTCACTTAACTGATTGTCCTGAATTTAGGAACAACATGACTATTGGTTATTTGTGAAACTGATATCCCTGAGCTGGTCTAAATGTGACCTTGGTATTCATTTCATTGATGGCTTTTTATCTCCTATTTCAAGACAATTGTGTTTTGATCTAATGAGCTCACACAGACTTCATTATATTATCATTTCAGTAAAGTGAATCAACTACTGATACCATAAATGTGTGTTTGTTGAAAACATACAGGTTTTTTTGTACTGCACATGTGAACCAGACCCATTAGTTCTCTGCTACTATACTAGCAGACATTGTTGTGATACATACAGATGATTGTTTAAATATTATATTTTTCCAACAAACATAAAATAACAAATTAAACAATGAATGCCTTTTAGTATATTTTACAATACTTTAGCCTCATAACAGTGTCATGCAGCAAATCAAGGCAGAACCACTGATAAAAAGAATTTTTTTAAAAAGGCAAATATATAATCAACATTGAACAATGATTCTTTTCATAAATGAGCTTTGTCTTATATGTTACCTAAGTTTGCTCACTCCTGCAATAACGAATGTTCATGTTTGAGATTTTGGTGCTAATGTTCTGGATTTCACTAGTGACTGAGTTCCTCCACATTAGTGGAATATAGTGGCTCTCAAAAGTATTCACCCCCTTGGACTTTTCCACGTTTTATTGTTTTATAACATGGAAACAAAATGGATTTAGTTATAAGTTTTTGCCACTGATCAACACAAAAAAAGTACATAATGTCAAAGTGAAAAATAAAATCTACAAATTGTTCTAAATTAATTACAAATATAAAACAGGAAATAATTGATTGCATAAGTATTCACCCCCTTTACTATGACACACCTAAATAAGATCTGGTGCAACCAATTGTCTTTAGAAGTCATATAATTAGTTGAATGGAGTCCACTTGTGTGCAATTAAGATGTTTCACATAATACCAGGGTAAATACACCTGTCTCTGGAAGGTTCCACAGTTGGTTAATACATTTCCTAACAAAAACTACATCATGAAGACGAAGGAACATTCAAAGCAAATCCGGTATAAGTTTCTTCAAAAGCACCAATCGGGGGTAGGATATAAGAACATTTCCAAGGCATTGAATATCCCCCGGAGCACAGTAAAGTCCATTATTAAGAAATGAAGAGAATATGGCACAACTGTGAATCTGTCTAGAACAGGCCGCCCTCAAAAACTGAGTATTCGGACGAGAAGGGCACTAGTCAGGGAGGCTAACAAGAGGCCTATGGCAACTCTAAAGGAGTTACAGTCTTCCACGGCTGAGCTGGGAGACACTGCATACGACAACAATAGCCCCAGTGCTTCACAAAACTTGGCCTTTATGGGAGAGTGGCAAAAAGAATGCCATTGTTGAAAAAAACTCACATCAAATCTCACTGAAGTGCCTTAAGAACAAAAAGGTCAATGTTCTGGAGTGGCCCAGTCAAAGCCCGGACCTCAATCCAATTGAGAATATGTGGAAAGAGTTGAAAATTGCTGTTCACCAAAGGTCCCCATCCAACTTGATGGAGCTTGAGCAATTTTGCCAAAAAGAATGGGCAAAAATTGCAGTGTTTAGATGTGCAAAGCTGGTAGAGACTTATCCAAATAGACTCATGGCTATAATTGCTGACAAAGGTGCCTCTACCAAATATTGACTCAAGGCAGTGAATACTTATGCAATCAATTATTTTCTGTTTTATATTTGTAATTAATTTAGAACAATTTGTAGATTTTATTTTTCGCTTTGATATTATAGACTTTTTTTGTGTTGATCAGTGGCAAAAACTCCTTATTAAATCCATTTTGATTCCATGTTGTAACGCATGTGGAAAAGTCCAAGGGGGTTGAATACTTTTGAGAGCCACTGCACATATTATTGTGATGCAGGAGAGGTGCTGGTTCCTTATGATACATCACCTTCAAAAGACTTCAATGAACCTTGGTATATTAATGGAATCATCCCCAAGAACCAAACATAATCAATATCTAATTTGACTAAATTAGATCCATAATTGCTAATAGAGATGGGTTTGACTTCTTACTGTATCTGTTTTTCTTGTCTAATATAATTATTGACAGCAATTCCTTGAATTCCATCCCCCCCCCCCCCCCCGACCTTAATTTACCTCTGACAACCATGTTTAATCCATATCACTAATTTATCCAGAATTACAGAAGTGTACGGTAAGGAATGGATAGCAAATATTATGTATATTCCTATCCAAAGGGAATACCAGAACTTTCCATCATGTGGAACATGGGTATATGCATTTCTTTAATGTTTCAGTCCCACGTATAAAACACATATAGATATTGTAATCATTGATGAGAAATGTTAACGTTAAGATATTTCATTCTATAACATAACATGTTTTCAAGAGACAATTATAGTACCATACGCTATTGATATGTTTTATTTTTTATTTTATTTTTACAATATTAAGCATTATTGATAAAAAATAAATAATCAGGAAGGCATTATGAAAATAATTGCTCTTCTAGTTTCACAGCCTAAGCAGTGGTTTCATACAGGAAGTTACATCAAAGTTATTCCTGCACCTTTTACAACAGGTTGTAGGGTTGTATACAACTTGCCTCAAAATACATTCAAACTAAAAAAGCCAGGAAAGGAAGAATGAAGCAAAACAATCGAATCTGAATTTTGCTTTGTTTCTGTTTCAAGGACCGTTTGACTTGATCTTTAATATAGCAAGTTCTTTAATGGAATAGAGTTGTATATAATGTCATACTTATTAAAACATACAGTATGTTGCAGTCAAAGCAGAACATTTAATTATGTAATATGCAGATACTAATACTGTAATGTCCTATTACAACATTCTTTTTCCTTCAATTTGAAAATGTTGAAATGTTATCTTCTGCTGCTGCTGATAAAATCTTATCAGATATGTACATATAGACAGATTTAATACTACAGTAAATAGAGTCCTCACAAACAGTTTCTCAGAACCATTTTTAATTTCATGCAATTCTAATTCAATATGGGGTCCTTTCATGAATTATTCAAAAATATGGATGAAAATCAATCTTATGCTATACAAAAAGCTAATTAATTAATTTAGTAAATCATGTAGTGCTCACTATGCTTGTTATAAATGTCTGGTTATGAAAAGACTAGAATAAAAACATTAAATATTGCTGATTGAACTTTGTGTTACAGCTTGCTAAAGAAATTATTACTTTTAAATATAAAATATGTGTGCTTCTTACAGCCAATAATTTGACAGTTTTTGACAATAAAAAAAACAAAACAACAAAACACAGCAATCCAAGCAAGAGCTACAAAATAATTTACCTAAACAGTAATCTGATAATAAATGGGCCGTGTTTTTTCTACAGAAACAAAATCAGATATCTATGTTGTATAATATACTTTTAAAGTGTCTATACTTGTGTTTAAATCTCTATAAAGTAATTCAATAATGCCTTTGAAGATTAAACACATGCAAAAGCAGGACAAAAAGTGTCATCTTCCATGGGAGTTTTCCAAGTGTGTTTTATTAATTCCTTCTCCAGTTCTTGTTGATGTATTTGAAAGTTATATGAATTTGCACATCCTTGCAAGGCACTTTTGTCTTAAAGCTGTAAAAAAAAAAAAAATAAAGTATTGAAGTACATGTTAGTAGTAAACAACATTTTTTAAATGTGAAAATCGTCTCAAAAACAGCACTGACACTAGTTTGCTATTGCATATAACAATTTAAATAAACCGTAATGTCAGCTGGAATAAAAAGAGGAACATTTGTTTTTTTATTATTATTAATAACATTATTATTATTATTATTATTATTATTATTATTATTTTTATTATTAGTAGTAGTAGTAGTAGTACTATTAAAATACAGAAACGTACAACATATATCTTAGTAATTTTATACTGATTTTACAAACCTCGAATTAGCACTAATCCTAGACTGCCTTCCTTAAGGTAACATTAGCTAGTCCAAAATGAGTGCAAATGAGGGTCTGTGAAACCAACCATTTGAGTGTGGTCCTGAGAACAGAATCAATTATGTGCAGAATACAAGAACATACAAATGTATTTAATAAACAATGTCTTCAATTTAAGACATTGAGAAATACTTTTAGTTTAAATGTTTGTCATTGAATTTATTATGTCTCTTTATTATTTCTAAATGTAATGAACAAAGCAGAGCAACATTGTTGGGCATATCATAGTTTCTTGGATTGGTTTAGGAATAGTGCTCTGTGTAACTACAGACAAAGACCAATTAAGCATGTTGAATGATGTGTTGCACTTTATCATGACAATTCCATCTATAATTTTACTACAAAAGGTACAATTGTCAACAATAATAAGAACAGGCTTTGTGCTATTGAGTGAATTTGGGTTGTGGGTTAGACAACACATGTCATTGTGATGTTCAGAGCACATAATACAGGGGGTATACCTTTGACCAGTAGACTGAACCTGACATGACAATGCTGCTCAATTCATGGACTTTTAAATATCCATCTTATGTGACTTGTCTTGATGCTATGATTTTAAACACTGGGGTAATGCCATTTCAAACATAGGTCACTGAAAGCATGTACTGAATATACATTAATACATTAACACATTAACACTAGACCCGCCACGGTAGTCATTTTGACTGGTTTGGATTTAAAATGTAAACAAATCTTCGTTTGTGAAAGCAATTGTTCTTTTTTTCTTTATTTTTTGTTTGTTTGTTTGTTTTTTAAACAGACAACTGCATTGTATTGACAGTAGGTAGATTTGTTTACATTTTAAATCTTATTAATCCCGCAGCGGTTCTAGTGTTAATACTAATGATAAAAATAAGATCATTACCAAATAGAAATAATACTCACTTTGAGAAAAAGGGATTCGTTTGACCCTCTTGCAAACATCTTTTGTATACTTCAAATACCAGGAATAATAATCAGTGCAGTACCTAAATGTGATACAGCAAGTTAAAACTGAATCATATACAGTATGTGTTCTAGCCAGAAAAGTACTTAATTAACAAAGTCAGATGCTACCAGAAATAGAACTACACAATATATAGATTTATGGTAGTATTGACTGGAGATGTGTTAAGTTATTACAACATTACTTCTTTGTTTATGCTGTTAACTGGCTCACTGGTGTGAGTCTTATTTTGTGGATTGTCCCAGAATGATTAGGTCAATGCAACAATTATTCAGTTTAATACTAATGCTTTATTAAAGTTCACTAAGAGCATGTAATATGAAAAAGGCATTCATGTGCATAATTCCAATTTCGGAGACAACATTATACCTAACCTGTGGTTACATCATTCTTCAAAATTCTTTCTTTTGTAACTTTTCTCCAAGTGCTCCAGATAAGGTGTTGGGTCATTCAATAATTTAATCTCCAATTTAGATAACATGACTAGGGGTTTAAGCGTGCATTAGTCATTTAGTCATTTAGACGGGTGACTGGTGTATGTGAGATTTTAGAACATGTACGTTTAGTGGGATTTAGTCTATTTTATGTTATTCCTTTTTTGGGACCTAAAACATGATCAGGCTAGTAGTAATTCATAAGTAAATATAAGCAATACATTTATGTGAGGAGTATGAAGAGGATTTGGATCACAATGTGGCAGCCTACCACCTGTGGCAGGAGGATAACCACTGCCAAGTTCTATGGGGAACTCCAAATATTGTGAGGGTATTTTATGTAAAAATTTAAATGAATCCCATAAATACATTTCGAAATAAATTAGCCTAGTAGCATAGCAAAAGGTACATCCAGTAGTCTTGGGTAAAGCTCAGCTATTCCAAGTAATATCCAGTTGATGTGATTTAACTTATATATGTAGCATATAGAAGGTCTGCATTTTGTTGTGTCAGTGCCTCAGAGTTTCAAGCATTTAAATAGGATTTAACACTGTTAAGGGGAAAATAGTTCTAACTGAGAAAAATTATATATTAAACATATACAAAACTGAAAGATCATAATTGGATAAGTCTCCATCCCCTTGAGTTAATACTTGGTGGAAGAACTTTGGCACCAATTACAGCTATGAGTCTGTTGGGATAGGTCTCTACCAACTTTGCACACCTAGATTTAACAATATTTGACCATTCTTTTTTACAAAACTGTTCAAGCTCTGTCAAGTTCCTTGGGGAGCGTTGATGGACAGCAATCTTCAAGTCATGCCACAAATTTTCGATTGGATTTAGGTCAGGGCTCTGACTGGGCCACTCAAGGACATTTACCTTTTTGTTCCTTAGCCACTCCAGTGTAACTTTGGCTGTGTGTTTTGGTTCCTTGTCATGCTGAAAGGTGAACTTCTGTCCCAGTTTCAGCTTTCTTGCAGAGGGCAACAAGTTTTCCTCAAGGATTTCTCTATACTTTGCTCCATTCATTTCCCCTTCTATCCTGACAAGTGCTCCAGTCCCTGCTGATGAGAAACATCCCCATAACATGATGCTTTCACCACCATGCTTCACAGTAGGGATGGTGTTCTTTGGGTGATGTGCTGTGTTGGGTTTGCGCCAAACAACACTTTGCATTTAGGCCAAAAAGTTCCATTTTAGTTTCGTCAGACCACAAAACTTTTTGCCACATGGCTACAGAATCTCCTGAGTGGTTTTTTGCACACTTCAAATGGGATTCAAGGTGGGCTTTCTTGAGTAATGGCTTCCTTCTTGCCAACCTACCATACAGGCCAGATTTGTGGAGTGCTTGGGATATTGTTGTCACATGCAGACTTTGACCAGCCTGTAGCTCTTGCAAAGTTGCCACTGGCCTCTTGGTAGCTTCTCCGATCCGTCTCCTTGCTCGGTTATCCAGTTTGGAGGGATGGCCTGATCTAGGCAGGGTCTTGGTTGTGCCATACACCTTTCACTTCTTAATAATCGTCTTGAACGTGTTCCAAGGGATAATCAAGGCCTTTGATATTTTTTTATACCCATCCTCTGATCTGTGCCTTTCAACAATCAGTGAAATGCATTACCAAGCATAGGGAACCTACAGGAACTACTGAATTTATCCTGAAATCATTACAATTTAACACAGGTGGAGGCCACTTAACTTGTTGTGTGATTTTGAAGGGGATTGGTTACACCTGAGCTAATTTAGGCTTGCTGTTACAAGAGGGGTGGACATTTATCCAACCAAGCTATTTTAGTTTTTATTTTTAATGAATTTTCTGGAATATTTTCTTTTTACTTGGAAGTTGTGGGGTAGGATGTGTAGATAAAAAAAAACAAAAAAAAAAACTAAACAAAAAAAAAAAAAAAAAATTATGCATTTTAATTCCATGCTATAAGGCAACAAAAGGTGAAAATTTGGAAGGGGGTGTAGACTTTCTATAGGGATTATATTGATCAATATTTTAGTGCACCAGGGTTGTTGATTGGTCTCCCTATAGTATCAGTCATGTGTATGGGCAATGTGGCTTTAGCAAGATGGGAGCCATTTCTGGAAAACAATAGTATTTGTGACTTATTCTTTTGAGTACAGTAAGGGCATTGTTTGGTTTTCAAGTTTAAGAATGTTAAGTACATGTGGAGATATTACTTACTGGTACTAGGTAGAGGTTTGAGAAACTGCAGTTTGCAAAACTTTTGGGAAAAGGTGGATGAATATATCCACCAACCTGAAAGCATGTTGCATTTTCCAGGGCCATTCTTTCTATGTGAGAGTATTTACAAACTCTGTTCACCTGAACATCCTGGTGGCTATTTCTCCATCTATTTTAAAATAATAAAATATTTATCCTGCTGAAATTTTACAAAACAACAATGTATCCAGCTGCTATAACTGAAATGTATTCTCTAATTTTTGGGAACATCCTTAAACAATAAGAAAAATCCTACCTTGGTGAAGGTTGTTAATCATTGGTCTAGTGAGAACATTATTAATGTGTCACGTTCTCAGAGGTACAGTAATACTGTCACTGAGGGATTACCTTGCTTATGCAAGTACATGTATCATATTTAATGAGTACGATAATTAGCTCAAACAAGCAAGTTGAATTACCTTCTGGTTTCCAATTTCTTTGTGTACACACGACAAAGACATTGTTGGAAGAATTTGCATAATTCCAGCATACATGGATTTAACTTCTCAACACTGATAGTCACTGGCACAGGAGTGGTTACAAGTTCTGACACTTCTTTTGGCTTTTCCCAAGGACAGCCTACAATAAGCATGGCACACAAACATCTTCTTTAGCAATGTAATTTAATCTCTAGATCGGTAATGGTGTGTAATATGCTAGAAGGTATTACATTTATATTCTCTCATTTGTTGAGGTCAAACCTTTCAACAGCCCTCTAATGCTCTTTTTATAAAGGTACCTGTATATATCTTTGTGACCAAGAGGGGCATCAAAATGAGTTCGATATAGGCCACACAGTAGCTTTCTTAAATATTTTTTAATATAAAAAGTAAAAGGATTTACAATATTTAAAAAAAAAAAAGGAGCTGGGAACAGTTACCTGCTTTTTTGTAACAACCATAAGGTTTCACTATAATGGCAATAAATATTAAAACCCTAAAACAATCAAAACTGAATATAAATTGAATTGTATTTATTTCTTTCACCCACAAATTGAATTCCATTGCTACAACAACTAAAACCAGTTATAAAAACCATATTATCTTACACTGGTTTGGCTGTTTCAATAAAAAGTGTGTTACTTACCACTTCGAGGTGGTCTTGGGGTGGTTCCTGTCACAGGAATGGTGGCTAAAAAATAAAAAAAAAGTGTAAAAAGCACTTACTTGAGCAAACCTTGAGAAATGATTTATCTTTCAGATAAGAAATGAAATGGCTTTTCAGTGTACTTGATAGCAGATATACGTCTTCTGTAACTTACATACAATATGGGACCACAATTACAGATCCTTTGTTCATTTCCTCCCTACTAGAAAAAAACACGGGCGAATGCACATTTGTTTGTTTTTGTTGTTTAATTATCACCCGCACTTGGGGATCATTTCAAATTAGGACCAGGTGCAGGGTTTAAATAGTCAGCAGCCAGTATACCCGGGGCTGCTGAGTAGGAGGCAGAAAGTGTGCTCTGCTTCCGAGCATTCAGAGTAAGTGCTGTGTTAAACCAATGTGGTTTGTTTGGTGCTGTCTTATGTCAGATAAACGACTTATCCATCCTGCGTGTTAGTCAGGGACTTGTTAGTGTATAGTCAGAGCTCCAAAACGGAGTTAGGTTTTGCTTGTTTATTTGTGTTTTGTGTTTATTAAAAAGTGTGCGTAAGTGCTGGAAAATTCAATTTCGGCGTCTGGGTCTACATTTTTAAAGGGACAATGAACCTTGAGAGTTGCAGGATCTATTACATATGGTGTCAGAAAGTGTGGGCGCCCCTAAAGACCCAGAAATTGAGGATTTAAGAGTTGATCAAAAGGATCAACAGGAATACTGCTGCTACTCCAGAAGTGGAAGCTGGTGAGAGAAGCCCCTCTGTCTCCAGCGCCGGAGGGAGACGCAACAAGCAAAGGGGAGGGGGTGAGGAGCCCACCTCCACCACTGCCCCGACCAGCACCCCAGCAACCCAGTCCGGTGCTGCCAGGTATGGTTCCTTGCCCCTTGCTTGTTGGAACCCTGCCGGTATGCCTGGACTAGACCTGGAGCCCAGGAATCTGCACCAACAGCCACAGTTCATCCACTGGTCCCCGACTCCGCTCTCCCCAAGCACCAAGACGTTGCTGAGCTGCTCCCTGCCATCACTTGTGCTCCCCCTGGGTGATTGGAGTTCGCTGAGCCGGTCACCAGTGGCAGACCTCTGCCCGCTGGTGCAGCCACCTGTGCCCCGGTCGTCGCTGCAGTCGCCCCAGTCATCCCGGTGAGGTCCCGTGTTGCCGGTTCGCGGTCCCTCCCAGGAAGCACCGGAGGGACCAGCCCACCCTCGAGCCCGTCCGTGGAAGAGGGCGAAAATTGACATTTGTGGACTTGTGGGTGAGTGGTCTTTTAAGGGTGGAGGGAGGTGGCCATTAAGTGGCTGGTGTCTTGAAAAGACAAGGGTGAGGATGTGTGAGCACGGAAAGAGTTAATTTCCTCCCTCTAGAAAAAAACACGGGCGAATGCACATTTGTTTGTTTTTGTTGTTTAATTATCACCCGCACCTAGGGATCATTTCAAATTAGGACCAGGTGCGGGGTTTAAATAGTCAGCAGCCAGTCTACTAGGGGTGGCTGAGCAGGAGGCAGAAAGTGTGCTCTGCTTCCGAGCATTCAAAGTGCTGTGTTAAACCGATGTGGTTTGTTTGGTGCTGCCAATTAAATGAGTTTTTAGGTGAAATTTAAAAACACGCAAGAATTTAAACACATGCAAGGACAGTTAGAAGAGTGTTCCACAGCCTAGGCACATAACAAGAAAAAGCCCTACTGCCCACTGTTCGCACTTTAGTTGGAGGAACAACCAAAGGTCCACCATCAGAGGCCCGCATAGTGTGACTAGGAGTGTAATTCTTGTTGTCATCTTATCAAAATATATTAAGGGACCGATGTATGGATACATGCAAAGTGATATGTGTCTGCAAATCATGCATATTGCTGCAAAAAAAACTAAATGGTGTATGTAAAAAATAGTTTTCACCTGGCATTCTGCACCGGCTATGAAATTAGCACTTTGCCATCATTAACTAATTTAAATGTTAGCCAGCGTAGTTCAGGGGGCATGCACAGGGAGCTTCCAAATTCCTGTCACTTAGTACCTATTCTCTATTTAAGCTAGGATCACTTGCACCTTCTCTGTCTATTGTTTTGTTTTTGTAGCAAACACTCAGACGCCGTCCTTTCGTGCTTCACCGCTAATCTACGCTTCGTTGCCTTTCACTGGACGTCAATTTTCTGCTCAGCGCTCCCAAGATATTATCAATTATTTTTCTACCTGCTCCGCTGATTCTTCTCATCATTCAGCTTCTCTATTCGGCTGCAGGAGCTCCAGCGTTAGCCTTTCCTGCTCCGTCCAGCTTCCAGCCCAGCAACAGCACCGTCCAAACCGCAGCTTCATTACTCATCTTGTCCGCGTCTTTATTAGACAGACTGGCCCTCCACTAAAACTTTCAAAGCTCCTTCAACAAGACATCGACATTCCCGTCGTCAGCGTTTGCCTTGTCATAACTCCTCTATTTAAATCCACCACAAAGCTGTCAGCTGAATCCTTCTTTACTCTTCGCTTGCAATCAAGCGCCCCTCCCCCACTCCCAGAGCCAGAACAATTTACCGTTCCTTCAGAAGATCCTGCCCTGGATTTATATTAGCTACGTTCAATGTTTTAAAGACCTATCCCGCCCATTTCTTACTCATTTCAACCTGTGGCAGCTTGTGCTTTCGACTGGTCACAACATGCTTCAACAACACTGCGTTATGTAACTTTTCCACAGGCGCCTCTTAGTCCATGGCTACCATGGCAACGCCCTCATTGAGTGACTGCTGGGAGTGGTAAGTCCCCATGGTGACCAGGCAGCTTCATCCGGCACTGCGAGCTTAGTGCCTCAGTACTGCATTCTTCTAGCTTGCTGCTGCTGCGCTTACACAACCTGCGAGGGCTCATTCAACTCACTGAATTGTGACATCTAAATACTGCGTTAACGTATTCATATACATGACTAACTGTCCTAAAACATGGAATGAAAATTCAAATCTAATACGCAGTTGTTGTTCTGTATTGACAAGGATTTTAATCACAATAATCAAATATATTCTACCCGGCTTCACTCAAGAAATGGTTAATTCCAATCATAACCTCTAGATGGCAGTATAACACCACAAATTCTATAGGTCTTTAAGCTGGTTTGCTATTACTATGATGCTCGCACACTCCTCAACCTTTTGCCTACCTACAACTGACATTCTTCAATTTCAACTCTTTCCCTCTTCAAGGACTTGGTCATGAAGCAGCCTTACTCAGCTGCTTTTTGATATGTTCAATCTACCATCACAGTAACGTCCAGCTTTCCTGCATCAGGCATCCATTCCTGTGACTTACTCCTGTTCCTAGATTCGTGTTTCATCTGGCGCCTCTCCTCGAATCTGACCAGCTTCATCAAGGCACCTTATTCAACTTTCAAAGTCATCATTTCATCAACGCGAGTCGCCAGTCAGTCACGGAACCATGTCCTACGATTATCAACGTTTCAGTCAATGTCCTCCTACCCCCAATAGACAATACTCTCATAAACTGCTCCCCACCAATCAGGTTTTGCAGATGCCTCTGAGCAACACATTCTTTATCCTCTCGGGTTCTGCAGTGGTCTCAGATCTCTGCATTCTTTATCTCTCCCAAAAGCAGCCTCATCTCTGGCTCCATCTAAATCTGCCTTAACACTGAATGACCAATATTTACCGCATTCAGCAGATCCCTACTCTCTGCAGCAGACCACCGCACTCTACCCATAGTAGTCCTCTGTTCACCATTGCAGATCTCTGCTCTCTACAGCTGGGCCTCTGCACACTACTGACAGCACTCCATTGTTTTCTTCTTCAGACCTCTGCTCTGTTCAGCAGATCCTGTCCTCTACTGTTAATTGCTTCTTACTACAGCAGATCTCCGCTCCCTCTTCAGATCTGCTCACTACTGCAGCATGCAAAAGTTGCTCTAGTTTACTGTTTAAATCTGCAACTACACTTCTCCAGAGCCTCCAATGCTCCAGCTTTCCTTCAATACGCAGATCGTGGCAGCATTCCCACAATCAAGACTAAATCTAATCCCCATCTAATCAAAATACGGGGCACTTCCTCAGCAAGTGTAATCGTATCTCCGCTCATCCTCTCAAATGTTACAAAATTAATACTTTGGTGAGAGACGTGGTATAAGACTGGAAATCTGTCTTGATTATGAGTTAAGGAGTTCCACTATTAAAAGAGTAACTGGAGTTGTGAAACCCAAATCTCTGAATGTGAGTTTACTTTTCCATTTCAAGCAGACATGATAGTAGCAAACCGCTGATCATTCCCATATTAACTAGCACATAGAATCTGATCTCTCTGCCCTCGTTTCTAGAATATGGGGCTTAAAGGCGCTGAGCTTCCCCAGTAGACAATTCATATGTTCGTTCAGTTCAGTTGCCACCTCAGCCCTCGGTTCCAGCTTTCCTTCTGCCTCTACTTCCGGTATCCAATTTCAGTAGCTGGTCACATCTGCTTCCACAACCCCCATCCAGAATCCCCAGTTTCTCCAGATGCAATTTGACTGAATCCAATTCTCCGTAACCTCCTTCAATCTGCTCAGCATTACATGTCTGCAGCCCTCACCCCTTGTTCAAGAGCTCCTATTCTACAGCCTGATGAGTGTCTTCAACCTTCTGAAGAATCAAATAATCATATTCCTTCAATCAAATCTGGATCCTGGCTCTCATCGTCCATGCTAGGAATTATCTCCATCTCTCTCCAGTCTCTCCTTACCAGCAGTTTGCCTGACCATCCTTTGGGGGGCAAGTGAGTCTTGCTCTCTTCTATACCTTGCCTCAATTCGGGACGAGGCTACTCCGTGCTCGAGTTCCATACTAATCTCTATGCCTTGGCCTTATTTCAGGTCCCAGGCAGCGTGAAGTCTTGGCCAATTGGATGTCCAACGAGTGCCCCTTTACAGATGTTTCAGACACTGGGTACCTCTCTCTCTCTCTCTCTCTCTCTCTCTCTCCTTTCATGTCCCGATCTTTTGGGACAGTCTTCCTCCTGAGGGGTGGCTCCCCGAGTCATAACCCTCGTATGTGTTTTCGGTTGCTGGGTCCGCTGCCCCTGGGATGTGTCGGCATCGCCGCCCTCAGTCAGTAACCACCTTCTATCCTAGCTTCCATGTCCAGCTTCACTAGTCTGCTACTACAGTGGGCCTCTCTCTTCTATCCTAGGTCTGGTCCTTTCTACCCGGCACTCTGTCCGACTTACCGCTCCCTTCTGCTTCTTCTGCCCTATCCTTACACCCCCAGCTCACACCCTGTGAAATGACATTGAAATGTATTGAAATGAAGAAAAGACGACGAAATTGGGCGGAGAATACCTTGCACTTGGACAATTGCTGACCCTCCAAAAATTTTGCACCTCCTCTGACAAGGTGCAAACCACTGTAGGAGTGAGTAATTAATTAAGAACTGTATAAAACCACATGTGGCAATAGTTGGCTCTTGAGGAGAGGCAGCAAAACCTTCGGAGGAGAAGGGCAAGAAAAGAAGACCCAGCATATTCAAACCCAGCGTCATTTTGTTTGGGATAGATTGTCCTCTCCCCTTGCCTCTCCTGCGGTGTCCTATTCCTGCTGCATGTCTGCGAGTTTCGCAGTTCCCTTTCAATTCGAAGACTACCACTAAAAGATTACGTATGGGGTATGCCTGCCTTTTTGATAGATATTTTCTGAACTCTCTATACCAGAGCTGCCGATAGGCCCCTTCCTGGGATGACACCCTCGGTCCCACTTACCGAGGGGTTAAAGCTGTCATTCCACGAAAGCCATTTCTCTTTTTGCCTCTCAAGACGATAAGGTAAGACCCTTTGTGTTGGTATCTCAGTATATTGTGAATAAGAGCTTTGAGTCTACTGCATTTCCCTTGTCTCCAGGCTGAAAGCTGGCTTGCCGCTTTCATGGAATCGGTGACTCCTGATTTCAGCCTTTTTCTTTCCATCTTTCTACAGCAACCTGTGCACACTAGCATTGCAGGCTGCTGCTTTCCTGTCTGTGGTATGTGAGTTGACTGCCTGTGTAGTCAACTGATTCTAATTATCCCCTTAGTTGAGCTGATAAAACCAGGGGTTCACTTACTTTTTCACATACCCTGAATCTTAATTACTCATTGCTTGTCTAATTCATATATCATTTTGTTTCAAAAGACATGGAATTGGTTAATATAAACCCTATTGGATACTTAAAGACTGGTTTTGATTCTAGAAGGCTATCATGGTAAAACTATGGAATTTCCATAATTATCATTAGGGTTTACAAACCTTTTTCTCGCCACTGTAGGATTGTTTGTAACAAACAATGAAACTCATCTTTATTTATCCACTTACTCTGCAAACCTTTTTGTAAGATACCTGTAGTTTCTTTCTGGTGTATTTATTGAAATGCCCACTGCGATGGGAACCTATTCCACACACTGCTGCAACTGTTTTAATTGTTCAGGGCTGGCGCATGACAACTTGCCGCCCTAGGCAAAGCCTAGCATGGCACCCTTTTAATCAGTCAGGTAATGATTATTGTATTATCTTTAAAATCAACAGGTTGCTTGTATATAACCTGGTCGAAAAATTTTACGGACCTGTGACTGGGAACTCCCCGTCTATATGAATATGTTTGGAACTGGCAGGGAGGGGGTTAAATTTCTCCCTGCCAGGAAAACATGTGAGAATGTGGCTGGAGCTTTAAATGAATAATTAGTAATTATTGATTAATTGGGCTCCAGCCACAGGGGATAAAAGCCAGTGGAGAGGCCCTGGCTGGGACTGTGTGTTTTCTGCGTGGGGTGTTTTCTTTTGTTTGGGAGTTTGCTTTTATGTTGGATAGTTTTGTATTTTAAGAAGAAAGGAGTATCTTGTTTAAAGACCTGGAACTTGACCATTTATTTTCACTTTGATTATTTATTTTTGAACCTCTTTTTTTTGGCCCTTGTGCCTGTTTATTTGATTATTTAATAAACAACTTTATTTTGCCTTTACTCTGTCTCTGAGTCTCAACACTCTGTCATCCTGTCACAGGACCATATACTTATTTTAAATTTGGTTTACCACTCTATATGGGATTTTGAAATGACTGATTCATAACTTCAATAACGTCATAATTTTAAACTAATATGAAACTAAATGTACGGGTTGAAAATGTTTTGGCAAAAGCATTAACAACGTTCCTTTGACATTGCAAAAGAGCTTTTTCATGCTTAACAACCACTCTACAGGACAACACAACACTACAGTATACTGAAATAGCCAACCATTTTAAAATGGTAGGTTGTGGGACAGTGTAACAAGGAGAGAAGGAATCTGAGCTGTAATTCTATCTCCAGAAAGGGTGCTATGTAAGGCTGAAATGGCCCGACTCGAGGGTTGGATGTTGGAGAGGATGAACACCCTGTACATGTCTGGCCCCAGGAGGGACCCAGCAGTGAACCAGGTGTGGTACCTCCAAAACCCAACACCCTCAAAATGACACTGGATGATGAGCCAGAGGCCTACCTCATTGCATTTGAGTGCATGGCAACAGAAGTAAGATGGCCTCGGGAATGGTGGGACACTCACCTTGACCCCTGCTTGACTGGAGAAGCCCAGGTGCCTTATTGAGCCATAACGCACAAGGCCGCCATAGAGTATGATCTGGTCAAGCAGGCCATCATCCAGCGCCTGGACATCGCAACCTATTGTTGCCAATTCCAGGAATACCAGTGGCCCCTAGGAGTCAGGACCTGCATGATGTCTCAACAGCTGACGGACCAGTTAACCCGGTAGCTCTGCCATGACACCTGAACTACAGCACAGGTGGTTGGACTGATCGCTGTTGAGCATTTCAGCCACATGCTGGGGCCAGAGACACAAATGTGGGTCAGTCAGCACAGCTCACCACGCTGGAGGAAGTAGTCTGGTCAAGGTGTTTGAAGATTCCCTGCCGGCATACCAGCTCACCATTCTTTCCACCTGACCCAAGCCTCCTCCAGTTCCGAAGACCACTCCACAAAGGGCAACCTTCACCCCCGAACCTGCACCCCCCTCAACCCAATGGACAGCCTTCCTTCACAGCAATGGAGACCAAGGTCGGCCCCCCAGCAGGGTTAGAACAGGCCCCCTCCCTGTTGCCAGCCAAGGATGGAAAAATGGGAGGGAATATCAATGAGACAAGGTTGGGGTTTGGTAAGAGAATCCTTGAGGTCTACTAAATAGCAGGGGAAGGGGATTGGTATCCAATGTGACCTGCAAGAGGGGTGGGATTACAAGTCTTAAAATAATTTTTTAATGAAAAGTTCATTAACTTCTAGAAAATGTATGAAATGTTGGTGTACCACCAATGCTTATGTGAGGCAGTTTGCTCAATAAAATAATTCGCCTGTATTTCAAGAGCAGTAGATCATCTTTTCAGGGATTCCACCATATCTGCATTCAGCGTGGGATAAAACTTGCAACAAATGCCAGACAAGAAGTTGCATCTTTTGGTAGGCCAGGGTGTTTTCAATAGTAGCTGAATTAATTATGTTCTTTAAATATGATTTCATGTGGATTTCTCAGTTATTTTGAAGTTTTGGTATTGGACAGATCTAGTGCTATAGAGATCCTTGTAATCAGTCCTGATTTGGGGGCAGTAGCTCTGAACTGGCTCCATCTAGTGTTTATTTTTTGTTACTTGTCAAAAGAATTAACCTAAAATTTGTTTTTAACAAGAATACAAGATAGCTACTGTATTAAGATTCTGTAAAATGTTTTTTTTTTTTTTTTTTTCCCCGAAAGGACAGTTGTGATTTATAAAACAGTAAATAGTAATACGAAAATGTTTTGCTCTCAGGTTTATGAATGTGATCATTCATGCTATTGTTTCTCTAATTTAAACTTGTATATTCAAGCTATCGTGTCCCTTCTGCTGAAACACAACAAATATCACATTATAGTATGATGATTTATGTGGTGGCTTTAGTCCCAACATTTAATCAAATTTGTTTTCTTGTTTTATTAAATGTATTCTTTCGCAAATGATTCTTGCTTTGCTAGGATTACTGATGTATTTTTACTGATTGATTTACTCAGACCTAACAATCTCACCTGAATCTCTTTTTGATTTAGTTCAACTAAGACTATTACACAGCAGCAAGTAAGAGGGTGATCTTGAGCTCATACTTCATATTCAATTTAAATCTAACTTGAATTCAGTCACCAATATTATCTTCTTAAGACCATAACAAAATACAGTACCTATAGAAAGTCTACATCCCCTTTCAAATTTTTCACCTTTTGTTGCCTTATAGCCTGGAATTAAAATGCATAAAATTTTTTTTTTTTTTTTTTGTTTAGTTTTTTTTTTTTTCATTGATCTACACATCCTACCCCACAACTTCCAAGTGAAATAAATATTCTAGAAATTTGTAGAAAATTAATTAAAAATAAAACCTGAAATAGCTTGGTTGGATGTAATAGCAATCCTAAATTAGCTCGGGTGTAACCAATCGCCTTCAAAATCACACACCAAGTTAAGTGGCCTCCACTTGTATTAAATTGTAGTGATTCACATGATTTCAGGATTAATTCAGCAGTTCCTGTAGGTTCCCTCTGCTGGGTAGTGCATTTCAAAGAAAGACTCAACCATGAGCACCAAGGTGCTTTCAAAAGAACTCCGGAAAAAAGTTGTTGAAAGGCACAGATCAGGGACTGGGTATAAAAAATATATCAAAGGCCTTGATTATCCCTTGGAACAAGGTCAAGACGATTAAGACGTGGAAGGTGTATGGCACCACCAAGACACAGCCCAGACCAGGCCGCTCCTCCAAACTGGATGACCGACCAAGAAGGACACTGATCAGAGAGGCTACCAAGAGGCCAATGTCAACTTTGCAAGAGCTACAGACTTTTATGGCAAAGACTGGTCAAAGTGTGCATGTGACAACAATATCCCAAGCACTCCACAAATCTGGCCTGTATGGTAGGGTGGCAAGAAGCAAGCCATTACTCAAGAAAGCACACCTTGAATCCCGTTTGAAGTATGCAAAAAAAATAAAAACTCTGGAGATTCTGTAGCCATGTGGCAAAAAGATTTGTGGTCTGACGACACTAAAATGCAACTTCTTGGCCTAAATGCAAAGTGTTATGTTTGGCGCAAACTCAACACAATACATCACCCAAAGAACACCATCCCTACTGTTAAGCATGGTGGTGGCAGCATCCTGTTATAGGGGTGTTTCTCATCGGCAGGGACTGGGGCATTTGTCAGGATAGAAGGGAAAATGAATGGAGCAAAGTACAGAGAAATCCTTGAGGAAAACCTGGCGACAGAGGTGGGAGCGGCGTGTAGTCTCCTGGCAACGAAGGCTCTCCCTCACTTGCTAGGGATAGTGTGGCTCTCCCTCACTTGCAGGGGACCGGTGCGGCTTTCCCTCACTTGCAAGGGACTGGTGCGTTGGCTCCTCACCCTCTGGTCCTGAAGACAGTGTCAGGGTTTTTCCTGATGAGACCCGAGGTGGGACCCCTCTCATATCGGCAGCCAGGTAGTTGAACACCATGGCTGCGATGTCTCTGAGGGACACTGGGTGGTGTTCCTGTTCCCAAGTTTCCCAACGCTCCCCATCTTGGGCCCACAGCAGGTTAATCTCCTTCGGGAGGTCTCTTTCGAGGCCACCGTCAGGGTCCGTCAGCCAGTCCCAGATCTCCCTCGATGGTGGCCCTTGAACAAGCAGGGCTTCTCCCACCGATGCTGGAGATGGAACCAGCAGGCACTCTCCCTCTGCTGGTGGAGACTTGGGCTGTGGACGCTCTGACTCCCCCTTTTGCGGACTGTGGGCACACTGACTCGTCCCTTTCGGCCTCCTTCCAAGCAGGCTGTGGAGGTGAAACCAGCAGGCATTCTTCCTCTGCTGGTGGAGACTTGGGCAGTGGATGCTCTGCCTTTCACTTCCCCTTTCCCCTTCTCTGCCTCCTTCTCCTCACCTTCCTCTCCTGGGCCAGTTCCTCCTCTCCCTCTTGGTAAGGGCAGACAGCCACCACATGCCCGTACACCCCGCAGGCAAGGCACCAGCCTTGGTTCTCCAGACCACTGAGGAGCTCCTCCAGGTCCGTGCAGCCATCTCTCTGCCATTCCATTTTTTTTTTAAAACAAGAAACTGCTGTTCCTGCTCTGGTCTGTGTTTAGGAGGCACTGAAAGTCCCGGTTCTGACACCACATGTCACAAAGGAGTGGGGGATGTCAGACCAGAAACAGGAACCAGGAAATAAACAGAGAGAGGTGGAGTTGGGTGGAGCTGAGCGCTTGCTTGCGCTCAGCATTTAATGAATTAACAGAACAGTAAATGAAAAGGTTGTAACAAACAAAAACGAACTACACAGACAAACATGGTGAGCTGAATTTATGATTTACTTTACGTTATTTTATTATTACTTCTGTCTCCAATCCCGTTCTCCACTCACCGAACACACAACCCTGAGTGCAAAACAAACAACAAATTTGAGTCACTTCAGCATTTTGATAAGCAGAACCAACAACAAGAGAATGAAAGGAACAACATCCAGGATCCCATTGACAGTGGTGACCAGACAGCAAAAACAAGGGAGGTCATGATTATTGGGGACTCCATATTGAGAAACACAGCAAGTTCCATTCGCAGTTTGGACCCCCTTACTACAACAGTGTGCTGCCTTCCGGCAGCCTCGGTCAAGCACATCACTGAGAATGTGGACAGGCTCCTAGAACGAACAGGAGACGACCCGGTAGTAGTCGTCCACATCGGTACAAACAACATTGGAAGAGACAGACCAAAATCCCTGCAAAACAAATTCAGAGAGCTAGGAAGGAAATTAAAAGAGAAAACCAAAACTGTGGTATTTTCTGGTATACTACCGGCACCTTGCAAAGGACCATATGGACAGCTGGAAATAATTAATCAAAAGGCATGGCTGAAGACGTGATGCACACGAGAAGGCTTCACCTATCTTGATCATTGGACCACATTCTACAATGAGGACTATCTGTATAGACGGGAAGGACTGCATTTAAATAACAAGGGAACCAGTCTACTTGGAGAAAAGATCCTCGAGCAGGTTCAGAAGTATTTAAACTAGAAAGGAAGGGGGGAGAAATCAACAAAAAAACAGAAGGGAGACCGCATCAAAACAAGAACAACAACTCAGGTAAGACAACCATTAAATGTATTTATCTAAATGCTAGAAGTATCAGAAACAAAATTCTAGAACTTGAAGCTACTGCACTAACAGGTAACTATGATGTGATAGGTGTTACAGAAACTTGGTTGTCTGAGAGTGATGGGGACGAATATAATATTTGTGGTTATACATTTTATAGAAAAGACAGGCAGGACAGAAGAGGAGGAGGGGTAGTGCTATACATAAGAAACAGTCTTGAAGCCCAGGTGTTAAACCTGGACAAAGAAAATAAAACCGAATCAATATGGGTCAGAATAACGGACAAAAATTCAAAGGGCATAATAATAGGAGCATGCTATAGACCGCCAGATCCAGACGGTGAGCACAATAATCTGTTATACAATGACATTAGAAATGCATGTAGCAAAGGAGAAGCCATACTAATGGGGGATTTCAACTTCCCCCAAATAAAATGGGAAAACCCGGTGGGTAGCACGAAGGATGAAATAGAAATGGTGGAAATGACAAATGACTGCTTCCTAACACAATTTGTCAAGGCACCGACTAGAGGGGAGGCATGCCTTGATTTAGTCTTTTCAAATAACGAAGATAGAATAACTAAAACAGAGGTCAGAGAACCACTGGCAAACTCAGACCACAACATGGTCTCATTTGAAGTGTTTTTTAAATCCCCAAAAGTAATGACTAAAGCTAAGGTTTACAATTTTAGAAAAGCAAACTATGAAGGTATGAAACAGAGACTAACAGAAGTAGATTGGAGTAAAATAGAGAAAACACCCACAGAAGAAGGATGGTTGTTCTTCAAAAATGTAGTACTAGAGGCACAAAACAATTATATCCCTAAAGTAGACAAATCTAAATGTAAAACTAAATTGCCAAAATGGTTTAATAGATCAATTAAAAAAAATATTCAGCGAAAAAAGGCACTTTACAGAGCATTAAAAAAGGAAGTTAGAAAGGCCAAGAGAGAAATAGAAATGAACATTGCTAAGGGAGCTAAAACCAATTCCCAAATGTTTTTCCAATATTACAACAGCAAGCGAACATTCAAAGAGGAGATTAAATGTTTAAGAGAGACAAATGGCAAAATCGTAGATGAAGAAAAAAAATAGCAAATATATTAAATGATTACTTTTCACAAGTTTTTACAAAGGAAGATACTGACAACATGCCCCACATGTCATCCAGTTCCTATCCAGTTTTAAATAACTTTAGCATAACTGAGGCAGAAGTGTTAAAGGGACTAGGAGCTCTTAAAATAAACAAATCCCCTGGGCCGGATGAGATCCTCCCAGTAGTACTCAAAGAAATGAAAGAAGTAATTTACAAACCGCTAACCAAGATCATGCAGCAGTCTCTTGACACAGGGGTTGTACCGACAGACTGGAAAATTGCAAACGTAATACCGATCCACAAAAAGGGAAACAAAACTGAACCAGGTAACTACAGACCAGTAAGCCTGACTTCTATTATATGCAAACTTATGGAAACTATAATAAGATCCAAAATGGAAAATTACCTATATGGTAACAGGGTCCTGGGAGACAGTCAACATGGTTTTAGGAAAGGGAGATCGTGTCTAACTAACTTGCTTGATTTTTTTGAGGATGCAACATCGATAATGGATAATTGCAAAGCATATGACATGGTTTATTTAGATTTCCAGAAAGCTTTTGACAAAGTCCCGCACAAAAGATTAATTCTCAAACTGAACGCAGTTGGGATTCAAGGAAACACATGTACATGGATTAGGGAGTGGTTAACATGTAGAAAACAGAAAGTACTGATTAGAGGAAAAACCTCAGAATGGAGTGTGGTAACCAGTGGTGTACCACAGGGATCAGTATTAGGTCCTCTGCTATTCCTAATCTACATTAATGATTTAGATTCTGGTATAGTAAGCAAACTTGTTAAATTTGCAGACGACACAAAAGTAGGAGGAGTGGCAAACACTGTTGCAGCAGCAAAGGTCATTCAAAATGATCTAGACAAGATTCAGAACTGGGCAGACACATGGCAAATGACATTTAATAGAGAAAAGTGTAAGGTACTGCATGCAGGAAATAAAAATGTACATTATAAATATCATATGGGAGATACTGAAATTGGAGAAGGAATCTATGAAAAAGACCTAAGAGTTTTTGTTGACTCAGAAATGTCTTCATCTAGACAATGTGGGGAAGCTATAAAAAAGGCTAACAAGATGCTCGGATACATTGTGAAAAGTGTTGAATTTAAATCAAGGGAAGTAATGTTAAAACTGTACAATGCACTAGTAAGACCTCATCTTGAATATTGTGCGCAGTTCTGGTCACCTCGCTATAAAAAAGATATTGCTGCTCTAGAAAGAGTGCAAAGAAGAGCGACCAGAATTATTCTGGGCTTAAAAGGCATGTCATATGCAGACAGGCTAAAAGAATTGAATCTGTTCAGTCTTGAACAAAGAAGACTACATGGCGACCTAATTCAAGCATTCAAAATTCTAAAAGGTATTGACAGTGTCGACCCAAGGGACTTTTTCAGCCTGAAAAAAGAAACAAGGACCAGGGGTCACAAATGGAGTTTAGACAAAGGGGAATTCAGAACAGAAAATAGGAGGCACTTTTTTACACAGAGAATTGTGAGGGTCTGGAATCAACTCCCCAGTAATGTTGTTGAAGCTGACACCCTGGGATCCTTCAAGAAGCTACTTGATGAGATTTTGGGATCAATAAGCTACTAACAACCAAAAGAGCAAGATGGGCCGAATGGCCTCCTCTCGTTTGTAAACTTTCTTATGTTCTTATGTTCTTATGAGTGAGTGAAAACATGCAGCTTTTATACAGTTGTACCGAGACTTGATTGCTAATCAATCATTCTATTGGAGTCGCGGTACAACTGCCCATGAATTAAGTGGAGTTCCCCGTGCTCATATATTATTACTTTTTACTTGCATGTGAAGTGCTGTGCAATCCTCGTTCCTAAATACAAATATACATTTTAAACACTTGTGTTACACAGACCCGTTTATATCCCATGTACCAACTATACACCAACATTAACATACAACACAAAATACACACAGGGGCAGGCACTTTGCCACACACTGACACAACAAAATGTGAACAAAGTTCAAGGGGGTGTAGACTTTCTATAGGCACTGTAAAAATTGATTGATTTCAAAACTTTGTCAAGGGTATTAAATTATCTAAATGATTCTGCCTCAGCAACACTGAGGCATAGGTAACCCATTCTATACCCTCACCACACTTTGTGTGAAGAAGTTTCTCCTTCCTTCAGTCCTAAGTCTATAGCCACTTAATTTCCAACTGTCCGCATGTCCTGGTTTCTGTATTGCACTTAATGTAATGGTAAAGATTAAATATGTCTAATTCTTCTTTGGTACTGTGGTGACTCTTTTTATCCACTCAATAGCTAAGAAAAAAAAGAAAACTCTGTGTGCCAGTGGTAAAACAAAGGGTTCAGTTTAGAGATTTAGGGCTGTCCACAGACTTGTGACAAAGCCTTATCAGCAGCAGCTGAGGCCTTCAGCCTAGAGCACAGCTTCCCAACCCTGGTCCTGGGGACCCCACATGTCTTTTGGTTTTCGTTCCATCTGAGCTCTCAATTATTTAACTAGACTCTTAATTGAACTAACACCTAAAAAGTTCCAGAGTTCAAGTTACTTATAAAATGTTATAGCTAAGTTGAAATCTGCAAGTTTTTAGGAGTAGAGAACAATTAAAAAGGTCTAATTAAGCAAATGATTAGTTATTTCAAGTTATCTATAACATTTTATAAGTAACTTTAACTCTGACTTTTTAGGAGTTGAGAACAATAATAATTAAAAAAAAAAAAAAAAAAAAAAAAAAAACCTAGATAAAATTTATTCCACAACCAAAAGCAAAGCACACACACACCTTAAAATAAAGGTGTTGGTTTGATTAACGTCTGATGAATGTGCCTAATGCATTGTAATGTATTCAAATGATGTGGAAAGCACTAATGAGGGGAATGGTATGCATTATATGGTATTTACTAATGCTAACCATAAGGTGCACCATAAATTGCATGCTTAGTAACAATGATGGAAATCAGGTTCTATAAGCTGAGACCCGTCTTATAAAAAGCTGCCTTTGTTTCTGTTTGTTTTTTCTCAAGATGATCAGAGAAAGGCAGCATTTTCAAAAGAGTAAGAATAAAGGGATATGGTTGACTTACAGTGGCTCTCAAAAGTATTCATCCCCCTTGGACTCTTTCACATTTTATTGTGTTACAACATGGAATCAAAATGGATTTAATTCAATGTTTTTGCCATTGATTAAGTCCATAATGTCAAAGTGAAAAATAAAATCTACAAATTGTTCTAAATTAATTACAAATACAAAACAGAAAATAATTGATTGCATAAGTATTCACCCCCTGAGTGAATATTTAGTAGAGGCACCTATGGCAGCAATTACAGCCATGAGTCTATTTGGATAAGTCTCTACCAGCTTTGTACATTCTTTTTTGCAAATTTGCTCAAGCTCCGTCAAGTTGGATGGGGACCTTTTGTGAACAGCAATTTTCAACTCTTTCCACATATTCTCAATTGGATTGAGGTCCTGGCTTTGACTGGGCCACTCCAGGACATTGATCCTACCCCTGATTTGTGCTTTTGAAGAACCTTATTCCAGATTTGCTTTGAATGTTCCTTCATCTTTATGATGTAGTTTTTGTTAGGAAATATACTATCCAACTGTGGGACCTCCCAGAGACAGGTGTATTTAAGCTGAAATCATGTGAAACACCTTAATTGCACACAGGTGGACTCCATTCAACTAATGATGTGACTTCTAAAGACAATTGGTTGCACCAGAGCTTATTTAGGTGTGTCATAGCAAAGGGGGTGAATACTTATGCAATCAATTATTTCCTGTTTTATATTTGTAATTAATTTAGAACAATTTGTAGATTTTATTTTTCACTTTTGTTTTGATCAGTGGCAAAAACTCCTAATTAAATCAATTTTGATTCCATGTTGTAACACAATAAAATGTGGAAAAATTCAAGGGGGGTGAATACTTTTGAGAGCCACTGTATAATACTGTAGCGAGCACATGAATTATTGAAGGCACACACAAAGGATCTCGCGTTTAATGCAGTTTATTATGCGGCTAACAACAAATCAGAACCATCCACACACACCCACATAGACGCAAACAGCCCTTCCTCATCGTAGAGCACTACTCTGCCACTCAATTTGACATCCACATATTACACAAATAACGCTAAGGCTGTGTGCTCTTAAGCACGTCACGTTACAAGTTCAAACCATGGTAATTTTTTTTTTTTTTTTTTTTTTTTTTTTTCAGCAATATGTGCTGTTTTAAAACATAAATACATTGTTTAATATAAATGGTGTAGATATCAAGCTGCTTGTGTTCCCTGGTTTATTTTGACGTTGACCAACATGTAGAATCACATGATTGGTAGATCTCCAGTTATTTAGCTTTTCTGTTTGAAAAGTCGCTACACGCTCTTAAGTAAACAGCAGAGGAAGGAGAATAACAATTTTACCTTAGTTTGATGACGTATATCTCATTGTGTATAAGAGGTATTTACGTTTTTTTTTCACATTTGATGTAAGAAAGTTTCAGACTTTTGGCACTGGTACAGATGGTAATTCTAAGTGATTAGTTTCACCACTGCAACATGGTGAAAACAGCTAAACTCTCTTGGAGATATAGACTCACGATAGTTTCAAACAAATTTTTCTAACTTGTACGAGGAACTACCATTCCTCTCAATTTGTAGAGCAGCAGAGTACACACAGCAACAAATGAAAAAAATAACAGGGGATCAGGTTGTGAACTCAATTTCCAACAAACCACACGAGATGAGAGCACACAAATCAAGACCAAGACAGGTTGCTAACAAATACAATGACAGACAGGGTGCTAACAAATACAACAAAGGCATATCTGCTTGTAACTACTGTGGATATGAATATGAAAGGGGGTAATGTCCTGCTTTTGGAAAGATGTGTAAAAAATACAATCGAAAAAATCACTTTGCAAGGCCTTTGCAGGCAAATGTTCCACTTTAAAACAGAAATAAATAATTTAATATAAATTATATACACGTCACAATAAGCGTGCTCTAGTATATTTCCATGTTGACAAAACAAGTTAATTGTCATTAAACTTGGATGTCCTGTAATACACATACATATGTGTAAATCAAACTCCCTGGGGTCTTCAAAAAGGTTTTTTTTTTTTTTTTTTTTGCGTGAGATGCATGTGACTAGTCCATTTAAAAATATCAGTAAAACACTTAACATAAATGAGACAAACGTCAAAATGAATGCATTCTCTACTATATTTCCATGTTGACAAAACATGAGTCATAAAACTCGGATGTCCTGTAATATACATATGCGCGGATAAACGTGACTGGGGTCTGCAAAAAGTATATGAGGAGAAGGACATTTACCTTACTTTGTGACCTTATTTCTCTTACTGCATTACATGTATTGACTTTTCTTTCTATATTTCTCCTAAGAGTGTTGGGAACTACACATTTAAAAGTGAATTTGTGTTTTTGGCAGATTTACTTTTGCTGTGCCCTGAAAATGAAGCGCAGATATATTCTGTGCGCAGGACAGATCGGGACGTGAAAATAGGCATCTTGCAGGTCGTTCGATGTGAACCAGTCATCCGGTTGGAAGGATACGCTGTGCTGTCAACATGTTGAACTTCCTCTGTTTGAGGAACAAGTTGAGGACCCTGAGGTCCATAATTGGTCTGAAACCGCTGTCCCTTTTGGGCACCAGGAAGTACCTGGAGTAAAAGCCGTTGAGGGCATCACTTGGACTTACCAAGCATACAGCATTCTTCCTTCAAAGACTGGCAAACTCCTGTTGAAGGAGTATCAACCTCGCTGGTTCGACGGTGGTGAGGAGCACACCCTTGAAGGGTGGCAGACCTATGTGGAATTGTAGAGGGTATCTGTGTCTCATAGTTGATAGCACCCAGGATTCCTGGGTGCAGACTTGCCATAGGTCATTGTCGTTGGTCAGTCCAGTTGTGGGGGCGTTTGGTGGCCACTGGGGCCCCTCAGGGGTGGTCTCCTTGGGCTTGGGATGAGGTGGGTCTTTCTTAGGCCCTGGCCTCAGTCTCCAGTCAGAGAACCGGTTATCCCTGGCCTGCAGTGGTCCCCTGCCGCTGGCTCTGCCTCTGCCTGCTTGCCTACTCTGGGGAGGAGGGCGGTTTTCAGACCATTTTACCCCAGCAATCTGCGCATGCCACCTTGGGCACTTAGTCGATCGGTGCCAAGGTCGATGCCGACATGTAGCGCGGTCAGAGACGGGCTGTAGACGGCCTCGAAGAGGTTCACTGGTGTCGTATTAATCGGTGCCGGGAACGGCGCCGAGAAAAGTGCTGTCAATGCTGAGACAGTCGTGCCGAGTGTGATTTTGTAAAAGTAAAAAAAAAAGTATTTCTTAAATAATGGCAGTGCAATAACCATACCAATCTGTGATAGCCGTGTATCGAGGGTGTGTTTCGTTTAGCCTCTAGCACCTGTTCCATACATTTTCTAACCTTTACGACATGCTTTCAAAGGTGTGCTGTATTGCTATTGGCTAACATGACCGAATCCCACCCAATTTGAGTTTTCTGTAGCCTCAAAATGGATGGAATTCTGTATGCATTCCACCTTCAATCACCCTCTGTCTGTCAAGTTCTTCTGTATTTGTATTGGCTACATGATACAAGTTCGCAGCTAGCCTCCAACACTCAATTAGACTTAATCTTGAAGTGTCTGTTGCCAGGCAGGGTATGGGTCACGTGTGACTACTCCCTTTCGAAATCCATAGGCGGTACGTAGTTGTACATTTTTTCAATGAATGATGGCTGCCGTCAAATATTGTAGTTTTTTAATTCATGCACCATTTTCCACGCTTTCAATTGAGGAGAAACTAAGAATAAAAAACAAAAACAAAAAAGTAGTCCAAAGCCTAAATTGCCCTTTCTTCAACAGGGAGGACCAAAACAAAATCACTTTAATTGCTCATGGTATAATAAAAACGAAATTGTTGAATGCGATGATTCAACAGCAAAATTGCAGCTAGACTATTGTAGTAGATTTGAACTACAACACTTGAGACAATTAAGCATCAGGAATCCGCAGCAATGTTTAATGTATACTGGTCTTTGAAATATTTACATTATTTCAAACGGATGTATACAATACCTGCAAAGAACCAAAATATCTTCAACAGAAGAAAAGAGGGGCATTGATAATATTAATGCTAATAAGTGGTAAGAAACATTTTAAAACATTGGTCAGCTCTCCATCTAAATATTTATTCCTAGCCAACATATTTCATAATATCTCTATTTCCTGATCAGTGCTAAGTAAACATGAATGGGGCAAATACTGGGACAAACGCTAGGCACAGTCTTTTGTCATCAAGCAGCGACAGACCAGACAAAGTCGATTCCAGTCATGAGGACATGATTAATTGTTGGTGCGCACTTGCACAGAAGCTTGGCACACTTTGCTAAAGATTGTTTTTGATACTTGCACGGTTTAAAAATATAGTATTCCTTTCAAGACGCACTTAATTTAAGACGCACTTTTTGAACAATTGTTTTGCTTTTTAAAAATAGCCTGCGTCTTAAATTTACAATAGTACAGAGTACAGTAGTGATGCATTGTCACAAAGACGGCCGAAGTGGGTGACGTCAGAACCAGGAAGGAATGAAATACACAAAGACAGAACAGATTAATTGAAATGATGAGGCGCTTGCTTGCGCCGGTTTATTGTAAATAAAACAGTTTAAACAGACAAAAAAAACAGGACACGGCACTCGTCGCCAAAACAAAAAGACAAACACGGTGAGCAGATATCTTTTAACTACTATTATTATTATTATTCTGCTTATTTTTACCTCCGTCTCCAATCCCGTTCTCCACTCACCGAACAGCGAGTGAATAAGACGTGCATCTATATATACTGTTGGGCTGGGATTCAATTACTAATTAATTATTCACTTGAATCCCAGCATGTGAATTAATTATGTGCAACCTCGTGCTCACATATTAACTACTGTAAATGCACGTGAAGTGATGTACAAACCCGTGCCTAAATACAATCTTACATTTCTGAACACACGTGAAACACAGACCCGTTTATATCCCGTGTACCAATGACTATACACCAACATTTAACAGAAAATACACACAGGGGCGGGCACTTCGTCACATGCATGTTTTAAAATCTCTAACAAACGTGAGAGTGCAGAAAATATAAGCCATGTTCAGTGTTGTATTGGGGTATAACCATAGAACTGAATAAGAACAATCTATATAATAACTGCCGACAGATGGACACACTGACATTTCTCACATTTTATCTGGCACAAATGCAGCTCCACAAATTGGGAGAATATTTATTTTTCCCTCCATAATGAATAACTAAGTGCAATTCTCACGTCTGCAAACAAAGTGCCTAATTTTGGTTTGAAACTGGAAAGTGAATGGTTAACATGCACAGGCATAATGGAAAATGTTGTAAAGTGACTGCATCAACACATAACTGTAATGCTCTGTGTGACAGTAGACAGCTGCAAACTGCCTCTATATGCGTAATTGAAGTTGTATCTTTGTAAATGCATATTTTTGATGTTTTATATTTTTTCCTCAGATTGAAGGTGGGAAATTTGAGCTGCGTCTTAAATTCGAGGGCGTCTTAATTATTTTTGGAATAAGGTATATTATTAGCAGCATGTGACATGTTAACGGATACGCACATAAGTGAATCTACTGTGTTTTCTGGACTGTCTAAAATAATTCAAAATTATTTGGTGTCATCTATTGCCTATACAGTATAAGGAGAAATTAAAAGACAAATAGCTGCTGCCCCGTTTTTTGCATGACAAGTGGTTGAAACTCGACAGGAATTGTGCAAGAGAGATTCTACAGGTTTAATGATGAGAGTGAGGGCCGCAATGCTCCGTCCATTTTTAATTGTATTGATTGTGCAATGAATGAGCTGGATTATGTAAACAAACTGGTAACACATGATGGTGTTGCAGTGAAGGCATCCCAACTGAATAACTAACAGGTAAAAGTTAAGGAAAAGGTGACCGTGGCTATTTTTATACATTGTTATGCCGATTTAATCTGGTGATTAGTCAATTAGCAAAGTTCATAAAAAAGCAAGAATTGTCTTTGCTGCATTATCCGGATTTGCAAGCTTTTTTTTTCGAAGCAAAACAATTTGGACAAAGCCAAGTGTCTTGTAGCAACTGTTCCTTCATCTACAGCAGCTGTTGAATGGAGCTTTTCTTGCCTAAAGTGAACCAAAACATATTCAAGGAAAATCACAGGTCAGGAACGCTTAAGCATTCTTACTCATTGCGATGGAAAAGGAGACTGTTAAGGCTCTAGACAGACGGGCGTTCTTCTACAAATTACATCAATCAGGATTCATCAATATCAAGTGAGTCCACAAATGTTTTTGTTAAACTCAGATGCTTGCCTTATGTGCTGGGTATACTATATTACATTTGTGTTACAAATCTAAATGTATTACATTTCTTATTAAATTATGAAGTACCTTTTGAAACTTGCAACGTTTTATTGTGTATAATAAAAAGTACTTAAAAATAATATTGAAATGCATTTACTTATAAATACAGTAGTCTCTGGAATGGTGGGGGCTGATGTTTACTATCTTGCCCGTTAGGCTCTGGTGCCAGGTTTGACTAGCAGGACCGGCCACCCTCGAGCAGGCTTTGACCATTGCCCAAAAGAGAACGACGCTGCTGGTGCTGTGGGCAACCCGGACAATTGCAGGCCCACTACCGCGCCACAGAGGCTTAGATAGGGAAAAGCTGACTGCCTTAGTGAGCCAGATCGGTCAGGGTAGAAAGCTGCACGCACCCTGCCACCTAAGTGGGGACTAAGTGGAAAGCCTTGGTCAGTGCTGGCTCGACCATCAGCCTGGTACCACCTGGCCTAGGGACATCTCACTCCTAGAGATTATTCCAGTTTTATGTTTGCATATTAGTGAACTGCAGAAAGTTTTGTTATGTCTTTGCTTCCGTACTGTAGAGGGAGACTTAAGTGTAGGAGAGGATTGAATTGACATGGACAGAGTTTGCTCTGTGGCTATGTTTTGTTTTGTAACTACTGCAGTGTAGCTCAGTGAAATAGCATTTCTAAACTATATAGCTGTTATTTTCTTTATTTTGGACCTGTATAGTAAGAAACATATTCTATAACATCTGCAAGCACAAAACATCTACTGTGTCGGCCTCCTTGTTCAACATGCTGCTACTATACGCAAGGTAAAACTTTTTGTGGTGATAATTCAAGCATTACAATAATTTGGTACCACAGAATGTCCAGATATTGATTGATATTAGAAAGAATTGTGAATTAAAAATGTATAAATAAATCAACATGTGTGTTTTAAGCTTGTATTTACTGATGGACACAAAATACAACTTTCTCTAGGACAGTTCATATTAAGTAAAAATAGTAAATACATGTTAAGGTCCGTATTTATTCTTACCTTGGTGTAGGGGTGAAGTTGGGACCAAAGTGGAAGTGCTACCTGTTAAGTAGATATCAATAGCACATATTTACGAACATTATTAGTATGAGGTTAATGTATCAATTTAAAAGTTTTTACTGAGAAAGAAAATTGTATTACCTACAGTAAGACAGCTTTGAATTTTGTTGTATGCAAAGCTTTCCCAAATCTACCAAGTATTTTAACTGTATTCCTTACAAATACAAATAAAGAAAACTGGAGTTGGGCTCAACCCTAAATGAGACTTTTTTTAAGTTACATTGATTAAATGTACTTACCTTTACCAGTTGGTACAGTAGCACTGACAGTGTGATTGAAAAGAGGTTTAACTGATGCCATCTCCCAGAGTAGGGACAAGTCTCTATCTAAGTACATAAAAAAGTTACAAGACACTAAAAGAAAGAATACAATAATAAAATATATGAAATTTCCATTAGAGCTGTTTAAAAACCACAAAATGTTATCTCCATTTAAGGATTCATTTAATTACAGCTCATAAGTATACAGTATATTTATTTATTGATTTAAACCATATTTGCTTTATATCTTTTTACATCTGCTGATTCTAAAATTCTTACCTGTTTTACCGGCCATAACACAGATGAAGATGCAGTCAGAGTCATTATTTTGGCTCACTAAAATAAAAATAAGGAACATAATTTACGATTTATCCCATTGCTATAGCGAACTTGGTTCTTTATCCTAAAATCTCTACAGCATTTTTACAATTACAATACTTCAGTGTATTTGGGTTTCCATGTAGTTTTCTTTTGGGAGAGACATTTACCTTCAAATGCAAACAACCTAATTAATTTTTAAATACGGGGAGGGTATATTTAAATGTTTGTCTGCCTTCCAATTTGGCTTAAATGCAGCGCTGAGAGGAGGTCACATTTTTCTGGTGCTCCTCATTGACAATTTAAAGACTCTGAGTTTATGTTCTTTTTAACACACTATTATCTTATATTTTAATTTTACCTAAAATGTATTAGTTTTTGTTTTTATATATTTAATTTTTGTGCCCATTTATGTATTTAGTTATTGTTTAAAAATCTTATTTGTTTTAAATTCGTTTTTTTATTGTTTTAATTTATGTTATTGTAATTTATTTATTTTTTATTGACTTTATTGACTTTGAGATAAATATTGTATGAAAGGTGCTATATGAATAAATAAACTTACTTTAGTTTGGAGAGGGAGAGCGCACAGTCTCTTTGTTCTACCCTTTTCTCTTCCTTTTAGTTATTTTTATTAATTGTTTTTCTCTTTAATCCTTTGTCCTGCCCATTGTTCTTAAAGGGAATTACAAGGGGAAAGAGAAAAGAGAGAAAAACAGAAAACTTTGTTTTTGTGTTTATTATGTCTTTGTGTGTTCCCCTGCACTGTTGCAGTGTAAGTGGCTTTTGTCTTGTGTTATGTGCATGTACCCGTGCTCTGGTGATTTTTTTTACAGTGCAGGGGGTGTCTGTCTTTTTGTTTTTATTATACAAATAAATAAATACCTTTAAAAATATATAAAAATGAGTAGACAAGCTCCCTGGCCCAAGAAAGATGAGCACAGGTGGCTGCAGACACTGCAACCCATTCATAAACATCCCCAGGAGGCACAGGGTCAGGTGCCTCCTGAGGGACACCCTCTCGATCGAGGTGTTTGTAAAGGCAATGGCGAAGGTGGTGGGACCTTCAGCCATCGTGGCGGCCTCCAAAAATGTTCTTGCTGAAATAGGAGGCTGCCACCAACACAACGATCGAGAGGGGACTTGCTGTGGCAGGGATGTTCAGTAGTAGACCATATCCAGTGGCTTAAGGGGGAAGAGAAAGGCACAGGCCCGGCGCTCCGAGGAGGAGGAGGAAGACGGTGGGCAAGCTAGCCTGCTGTCCACTGCCAGCGTGCCTTCCTCAGATACACAAAAGTGAAAGAGAACCAGCCCCAATCCCACCACTGGGGCCGGCCTCACTGAGGGTGCAACGGAGGAGACCCCAGGAAAACCACTGCCTCAGCTTCCCCCTCTAGCAACCGTAGAGGGGGGAAACAGAAACCTCCCCTGAGGTAGTTATGGTCTCCACAGAGATTTTGTCCACTCCAGTGATCGCCTCTGGAAGGGCAGGCTATGGGACAAATTTGTAGTTGGCATTTTACAAAAGTACATTCAATTAGTTTTAAATATCTTAAACTATGAGACTTGAGATTCTCTAGATATAAGAAATAGGGATGTGCTTTTGGTACATTTTTATGAACGTTTAAATGCTATGCAGGTGTCAGCGTTTAAACCATAATTACACACACACACACACACACACACACACACACACACACACACACACACACACACACACTCTTTATATTACATTCTGATGTATAATGACAGCCCTGGTTAGTATTTTCTAAGCAAAGAAATCCTAAATAAGAAAATAACATTTTAAGATCACAAAGACTTCAATACAAGATGATAAATAAATAAATAAAACATACACACCAAAGTATATATTGAAATTAGGGCTGGCACTCAATTCAAATTTTTTGATTGGTTAATTTATGAGCATTAGTTGATTAACCAGTAGATTAAATCGGTAGATTTATCCTGCACATTATTAATAAAGGCAATAATATTATAGTGGCTGTCCTGCATGTAAATGCTCAAAAAACAATAGAATCCAAAAAACAAACAAACAAAAAGCTTAATGGGAATTTAGTCTATTTAAAAGTATTGGTATTATTATTTTTATCTTAGCAAATGTCTCTCTTTGTATTTGTACTGTGCTATTGAGATGTACCTGTGGCCACAAAGTGAATAAAATCAACCTTTTTTTTTTTTTTTTTTACATTGTATTATATTTTTTACATTATACTAATTATTAGGGCATCGCAACAGGTAGTGGGAGGAGAATGTTTGGATTCTGGAATGTGACTACACCAATTAGCGCATACATGGATGACATGACAATCATGACTACAACAGATTGCACTAATCAGTTATTGGGCAAACTAATCAATAACATTGAATGGGCATGAATGCAAGCCCACTAAGTCAAGGAGCATCTCTATAATTAAAAGGTAAAGCAGAGGATAAGAGGTTCTAAATTAATGATGAGACAATAACAGCAGTCTCTGAGTAGACTGTGAAAAGTCTTGGGAGATGGTATTATGGGGGACCAACAGGACACAACTCGTGTGGGAGAAGTGAGACAACAAGCAGTGGAAGGGTTGAAGAGCACAGACAGCAGCACTTTACCACAAACATAAACTATGATGCTTTCAGTTTGGTCAGTCTGCCAAAACTTCTGTGGCCACTCACTGTGTATAAGGTTTCCTTGACAACAGTTGAGAAGCTCGAAGGATTAATCAGTTCATACTTCAGGAAATGGTTAGGAGTTTCAGGCTGTCTCAGCAGAGTGGGACTGTATGGTAAAAGGATACTGCAGAAGCCAGTCTCAGCTCTAACCGAGGAGTTGAAGTACAGCAAGGTTTGATTGGAAATGACATTGGTAGAGTCACACGATGAATGTGTGCTGAAAACTGGAAGAAAATGAGCGGCAAAGCTGGTAGTCAACAAGGTGCAAAAGCAAGAGGAGAGGATGAAATGCATAAAGACAGTTTACTAGGCTAAGCAAGGAGAATGGACGAGAGAGTGTGGAACAACGCAAAATTGGCTGGTGAGATCTATGGACAATGGAACAGAGCAGGATCAATTTCCTCATCAGGTCAACATATGATGTTCTCTAATCCCCACAGAACATTGACACAATTTGACAGGATGCAAGCTGGGTCTTAGCCAAAGATGGTTTACTTGACGTCATGACCAGGTGCTGCATTGTTTGGCCTTAGCATTGGAAGACAAGCGCAACAAGACCAACAGGTTTCCACCAGTGTCAGCAATACGACACACGAAGAACAATATTCCTCCATCCAGGGGAGCAACCACCAAGAAAAGGTATTAAAACCAAAATTGTCAAGGACAACTGGAAGCTGCTAGAGACTGGAAAATGCTGGCAGATGTTGGACAACAGCTTATTTTCCCATCTGAGATTGCCACCACTAACCTTTGACCTGATATTGTCTTGTGGTCTGTATCAGCATGCCTTGTTCACCTGGTAGAGTTAACAGTGCTGTTGGAGGATGCTGTGGATGAGGCGTATGAAAGGAAGAAACTTCGGTAAGCTCAACTAGCTGCTGAAGCGGAACAGTGAGGATGGAGATTACCCAGTGGAGGTGGGTTGTTGAGGATTTGTGGCACACTCCACAACCCGGTTTCTCAGAGACATCAGAGTCAGTGGTCAAGAGTTGCGACGCATAGTGAAGAACTTATCTGAAGCAGCAGAGAGTAACAGCAATTGGCTCTGGTTGAGACAAAAAGATTTTGGTTGAGGATCTCAAGCATAGTAGAAAGAAAGAAAAGTCAATTGAAAGGAAAGTAAGTAAGCTGGGCTTAGCTGACTGGGGAGCGGAGGGGAGAGAAGCTGGGATGCCAGAATCACTGTCGAGCCCTCTTAAGGTGTCGTGGGCTAGGCAACGAAACACCAAGGATGGAAAGTGCAAACTTGAAGACCGCAGAGAAGCATTTTACTCAGCTCAGTCCAGACGGTTGTCCTGCTGATTCGCTAGGGAGGCCGCACTGTGGTTCATCCCTGGAGCCAGCATTGCAGCTGTTGTTTGTGCTGGTGCACCAGGGTTGCAAAATAGGCTGATCCCTGGAGACAGCATTACACTTCAGCCATCAACACCAGGCAGAAGGACATCTACATCATCAGACGGAAAGAAGTTTACAGTAAAAGAAGCTGCTTATCTTATAGGTGCTTATTTTGGCAAGAGCCAAGTCCAGTATCAGCATGAAGTTTTCACACCTGCTCTCATGTAATGGACATCATATTAAAGAACAAAACAAATACAAAAAAAACACAGCCTATATACAGTATGTTACAGAATCTATCAAATGCACAGATTCCAAAATATTGTTATATTAACGCTGCTGTTCAGGGATCAGTGCCACAAATGGGAAATCCATTATTTTTTAAATATCCCCTTCTGTTGACAAAATTACATAGATAACATGGATTTTTTTTTTTTTTAAACAAATGATTTGCATAAAAATGTACTGGTAAATTAAAGCCTATACATAATTTATTTACACTTATAAGTTTTCTGAAATATTTCTTAATGTTTTCATTTCAAACGGTGGTATGGCAATTTTGTTAGACATAATTATTTACATACCACAGTTTTCTCATCTCGTTCTTCAAAATACTTCCAAATGTGGCTTTGCCTCGTTCCTTTGTTTAGAGATGCCATTTTCTTAAAAATATATAATAAAAGTTATTAACTCTTACCACATGAAGTTAATACCATACCACGCCTACTGGAGCATGAAAGCACCAATGAAATGCCAGATTGACTAAGAATAAAACCGGCCCCAGTCTTTCTATTACACCAATTTGCCAAACCCTTTCCTTTTTATAATATCAGCCTTTAGTGTGGCACCACAGCGGTCGGATATGTGACAGACTATTGTATATTGTATCGAATGGCCTCCTCTCGTTTGTAAACTTTCTTATGTTCTTATGTTCTTATATGATGATAAATTACTAAAATTAATTTAGGGTTTATATGTTTAAGCATTTAAAATTCTCATCCCTAATAAGAATAAGAGGGTCATAAAGATTTAAACTGGGGAATAGTTGAGATTACCTGCTATGCTGACCTGCCAGTCTGGTCTAAACAAATTTTTTTGTTTTTACTGTTATCACTCCATGGAGGAGGGGTCGCTACTGTGTTAATACACATCGCTTGTGTAAAAGGAACCGTCATTCAAACTTCGTAAGCCAATGAACGGACTGATTTTGGTCAGTTTAACTTCATGTTTTACCTGGAAGTGATTGGATTACTAAAGTAAACTCCCTCTTTTGACGCTATATTTAAAGCAAAACAAGCATAAACTTGTTCTCTTGGATCCATTAAGTAATCACATAGCCTTCGCTTGTAATGGGGACCCATTCAAGTGTCATACATACATATTGTAGCGAACCTCAGTTCCCGCAGGCAGGCTACTCACACAGGGCAAGACAATCCACACAGGCGGAGGCGCACAGAAGCATAGCGCCGATACCGCTGTACAAGAGCTGGCTCTGTCACCCCCGTGCATGCTACAATATCTTCGTCCTGAAGAAGACAACTTGCCACTACATCCTGCAGCACTACGTGTTACGAGAAGACCAACTGCATTCCAACTTTGTTTTTCAACAACGACCACATCTCCAGAATAAATATTACTAGGGTTGCCACCTGGTCCCATAATTCCGGAACACTGCGAGACAGAACAAGATTTTGAAGTTGCCTTTAAACTGAAGGAAATCAACATGTTCAATTGAGCCGTAAACCTTTGCTAAATTGATTCTGGTGATTATAATTATCTTGAGGCAGCATGACAATACAATAATAGCTTTTAATAAATGAAATAAATAAATAAGTATATCATCAATATTTATTTATTTTATTAATAGTTTTAAAAATATATATTTTAAAGTTTCTTTATAGTTTCTAATAGTATATCACCTTCTCCCACTGAAATCATTAATACTGAGCAGCTGTTCACTATTCCTGACACCAGACAGCGTGAACACTGGATCAGTGTTGTTATTTAATTGGGCGAGTCAATGTAAATTAGGGCTATATATTACTAATTAATAGGATTTAAATAGCATCTTTTAAATATTTAGAACTGAAATATAATTTTGTACAAAATAATACACACATGTTTATTCAAGATGCTTTTTTTATTTTGTAAGATTTGTATTATCACAATGATTCGAATAATTAAGAAGCAGTATAAATTAAGCAAATGCTTAGTGCTCAATTCACATTCACATTTATTGCTTTCAGTTTAAGGGCAACTTTAAAAACCATGTCTCGTCCCAAAGTGTTCCGGAATTATGGGGCCAGGTGGCAACCCTAAATATTACGTTTCAAAGACTTTAAAGGTTCAAGTAAAATATTATGTTTATATCAGAAATAACTACATGCAAACCAGAAGTAAACACTTTGTTAAGATTAAAAATACAAACAATTATACTTTGATTAACAATTGAAACAAGATAAGTCTTTAACTGAATTTATGATATTGTGTGCATTTGAAAACAACAACGGCGAACGTCTGAACCCCTTAAACATTGATTTAGTTTATCTACAGCTTGAAGTAACTCTAGATTACAACTTAATACTAAATGCAATTGAAACTGCTTCCAAACCTTTTTATGTCTATACTTATAATTCTGGTACCATGATTTCTAACATCTATATTCTTCTTACTTTTGTGAGCCTTAATGAACTAAATTTTATGTGGTGAGTTTCTTTTTGCCTGTATGAGTAGTAAATAAAAAAAATGTATAATTGATTTGAGATCCTTAAACCTATATACAACTTTTAAGATTAGTTTATTTGACTGGTTAACCTCTCTTGATATTAAAAATTAAAAGATGTTTTAACTTATAACATTTATTTTCTATTTTGTTAATAGTTAGATATATTTGAAAAATAGAATAAAGGAATTGTAAATAAAATGTTATAATAAATATGACATTTGTAAAGTTTTATATTTAAATATTAATCACATAATGGAGGCACATCACTGAAAACGTGGACAGGCTCCTAGAACGAACAGGAGACGACCCGGTAGTAGTCGTCCACATCGGTACAAACAACATTGGAAGAGACAGACCAAAATCCCTGCAAAACAAATTCAGAGAGCTAGGAAGGAAATTAAAAGAGAAAACCAAAACTGTGGTATTTTCTGGTATACTACCCGCACCTTGCAAAGGACCATATGGACAGCTGGAAATAATAAATCAAAACCAATGGTTGAAGACGTGGTGCACACGGGAAGGCTTCACCTATCTTGATCATTGGACCACTTTCTACAACGAGGACTATCTGTATAGACGGGATGGACTGCATTTAAATAACAAGGGAACTAGTCTACTTGGAGAAAAGATCCTCGAGCAGGTTCGGAAGCATTTAAACTAGAAAGGAAGGGGGGAGAAATCAACAAAAAAACAGAAGGGAGACCGCATCAAAACAAGAACAACAACTCAGGTAAGACAACCATTAAATGTGTTTATCTAAATGCTAGAAGTATCAGAAACAAAATTCTAGAACTTGAAGCTACTGCACTAACAGGTAACTATGATGTGATAGGTGTTACAGAAACGTGGTTATCTGAGAGTGATGGGGACGAATATAATATTTGTGGGTATACACTGTATAGGAAAGACAGGCAGGACAGACGAGGAGGAGGGGTAGCGCTATACATAAGAAACAGTCTTGAAGCCCAGGTGTTAAACCTGGACAAAGAAAATAAAACCGAATCAATATGGGTCAGAATAACAGACAAAAATTCAAAGGGCATAATAATAGGAGCATGCTATAGACCGCCAGATTCAGACGGTGAGCAAAATAATCTGTTATACAATGACATTAGAAATGTGTGTAGCAAAGGAGAAGCCATACTAATGGGGGATTTCAACTTCCCCCAAATAAAATGGGAAAACCCGGTGGGTAGCACGAAGGATGAAATAGAAATGGTGGAAATGACAAATGACTGCTTCCTAACACAATTTGTGAAGGCACCCACTAGAGGGGAGGCATGCCTTGATTTAGTCTTTTCAAATAACGAAGATAGAATAACTAAAACAGAGGTCAGAGAACCACTGGCAAACTCAGACCACAACATGGTCTCATTTGAAGTGTTTTTTAAATCCTCAAAAGTAAAGACTAAAGCTAAGGTTTACAATTTTAGAAAAGCAAACTATGAAGGCATGAAACAGAGACTAACAGAAGTAGATTGGAGTAAAATAGAGAAAACACCCACAGAAGAAGGATGGTTGTTCTTCAAAAATGTAGTACTAGAGGCGCAAAACAATTATATCCCTAAAGTAGACAAATCTAAATGTAAAACTAAATTGCCAAAATGGTTTAATAGATCAATTAAAAAAAAATATTCAGCGAAAAAAGGCACTTTACAGAGCATTAAAAAAGGACCAAAAAGAAAGTACACAGAAAGAGTACACAGAACTGCAAACGCAAGTCAAAAAGGAAGTTAGAAAGGCCAAGAGAGAAATAGAAATGAACATTGCTAAGGGAGCTAAAACCAATTCCAAAATGTTTTTCCAATATTACAACAGCAAGAGAACATTCAAAGAGGAGATTAAATGTTTAAGAGATACAAATGGCAAAATCGTAGAGGAAGAAAAAAAAATAGCAAATATATTAAATGATTACTTTTCACAAGTTTTTACAAAGGAAGATACTGACAACATGCCCCACATGTCATCCAGTTCCTATCCAGTTTTAAATAACTTTAGCATAACTGAGGCAGAAGTGTTAAAGGGACTAGGAGCTCTTAAAATAAACAAATCCCCTGGGCCGGATGAGATCCTCCCAGTAGTACTCAAAGAAATGAAAGAAGTAATTTACAAACCGCTAACCAAGATCATGCAGCAGTCTCTTGACACAGGGGTGGTACCGACAGACTGGAAAATTGCAAACGTAATACCGATCCACAAAAAGGGAAACAAAACTGAACCAGGTAACTACAGACCAGTAAGCCTGACTTCTATTATATGCAAACTTATGGAAACTATAATAAGAGCCAAAATGGAAAATTACCTATATGGTAACAGAGTACTGGGAGACAGTCAACATGGTTTTAGGAAAGGGAGATCGTGTCTAACTAACTTGCTTGATTTTTTTGAGGATGCAACATCGATAATGGATAATTGCAAAGCATATGACATGGTTTATTTAGATTTCCAGAAAGCTTTTGACAAAGTCCCGCACAAAAGATTAATTCTCAAACTGAACGCAGTTGGGATTCAAGGAAACACATGTACATGGATTAGGGAGTGGTTAACATGTAGAAAACAGAAAGTACTGATTAGAGGAAAAACCTCAGAATGGAGTGTGGTAACCAGCGGTGTACCACAGGGATCAGTATTAGGTCCTCTGCTATTCCTAATCTACATTAATGATTTAGATTCTGGTATAGTAAGCAAACTTGTTAAATTTGCAGACGACACAAAAGTAGGAGGAGTGGCAAACACTGTTGCAGCAGCAAAGGTCATTCAAAATGATCTAGACAAGATTCAGAACTGGGCAGACACATGGCAAATGACATTTAATAGAGAAAAGTGTAAGGTACTGCACGCAGGAAATAAAAATGTACATTATAAATATCATATGGGAGATATTGAAATTGGAGAAGGAATCTATGAAAAAGACCTAGGAGTTTTTGTTGACTCAGAAATGTCTTCATCTAGGCAATGTGGGGAAGCTATAAAAAAGGCTAACAAGATACTCGGATACATTGTGAAAAGTGTTGAATTTAAATCAAGGGAAGTAATGTTAAAACTGTACAATGCACTTGTAAGACCTCATCTTGAATATTGTGTGCAGTTCTGGTCACCTCGCTATAAAAAAGATATTGCTGCTCTAGAAAGAGTGCAAAGAAGAGCGACCAGAATTATTCCGGGCTTAAAAGGCATGTCATATGCAGACAGGCTAAAAGAATTGAATCTGTTCAGTCTTGAACAAAGAAGACTACGTGGCGACCTAATTCAAGCATTCAAAATTCTAAAAGGTATTGACAGTGTGGACGCAAGGGACTTTTTCAGCCTGAAAAAAGAAACAAGGACCAGGGGTCACAAATGGAGTTTAGAAAAAGGGGCATTCAGAACAGAAAATAGGAGACACTTTTTTACACAGAGAATTGTGAGGGTCTGGAATCAACTCCCCAGTAATGTTGTTGAAGCTGACACCCTGGGATCCTTCAAGAAGCTGCTTGATGAGATTTTGGGATCAATAAGCTACTAACAACCAAACGAGCAAGATGGGCCGAATGGCCTCCTCTCGTTTGTAAACTTTCTTATGTTCTTATGTTCATCCTGTATATTAAGAAATTAATATTAGAAATTCAAAGTTAGTTTTAAAACTTCGAAGGGTTGTTAAGTAGCATTCATGCAAATTCACTCATTCATCTCTTTTTTTTCGTTTTTTTTTCTCAACAGGAACCGTTTGACAATGTATGAGTACCATAAATCACATATTAAATGTTTGTATAATATTTGTATAATACATATCTATAACAAAAACATTGTTAATATAAGTTAGAAAAATGCAACAGCCGTTTAAAGTGGTGATATCAAACACAAAAGCTCAAGTTAGGAGAAGAAATTGGGGCAATCGTGTCAAACATCAAGCAAATAGGCACAATTGGAAAGGTGCTGGGGCCCAAAATTCACACAATTGTTGCTTCTAACTTGGCTCAAAAGTCACATCTGCGACAAAAAACATTGACAATGCACAACCAAAAAAAAAGGCTCCAACACCCTAGCCCTGGATCTGCAATGCCTGCCTGTGGCAAAGTGCCGCCCCTGTGTATATTTTGTGTTGTATGTTGTGTTTTAATGTTGGTGTATAGTCATTGGTACATGGGTTATAAACAGGTCTGTGTAACATGAGTGTTTAATATGTATATTTGTATTTAGGCACGAGGATTGCACAGCACTTCACGTGCAAGTAAAATGTATATAGCATTAAAGTTGCTGTCACATTTTCTGGATAAAAACCCCACTGTTGAAAGATCATTGGTAAGGTTGTGAATCTGAAGGAAAATGAAGACCAAAGAGCATTCTACAGAAGTTAGAGATAAAGTAATACAAATGCATAGATTAGGGAAAGGGTACAAAATAATATCCAAGTGTTTAGATATCCCAGTGAGCACAGTTGGATCAATAATCAGGAAGTGGAAGCTGCATCACACCACCCAAGCACTGCCAAGAAAAGGCCGTCCCTCAAAACTCAGCGCTCAAACGAGAAGGAGACTTGTGAGAGAAGCCACAGAGAGGCCAACAATCACTTTGAAGGAGCTACAGAGTTCAGTGGCTGGGTGTGGAATAATGGTGCACCAGTCAACCATATCAAGAGCTCTGCATAACACTAGCGTGTATGGGAGGGTACCATCTGAAAGCATGTCTGGAGTTTACCAGAAAGCATGAGAGTGACCCAGCTGCAATGTGAGAAAAGGTTTTGTGGTCAGATGAGACCAAGATAGAGCTTTTTGGCCAAAACTCAAAGCGCTATGTGTGGCGCAGACCTAACAATGCCCATGCCTCAAGACACACCATCCCTACAGTGAAGTATGGTGGTGGCAGCATCATGCTGTGGGGATGCTTCTCATCAGCAGGGACTGGGCATCTTGTTACAATTCAAGGAAGAATGGATGGAGCAAAATACCGGAAAATACTGCAAGAGAATCTCCTTCAGTCCGCTAAAAAACTGAAGCTTGAGAGGAAATTCACCTTTCATCAGGACAATGATCCTAAGCACAAGGCCAAAGCAACACTGGAGTGGCTAAAGAACAAAAAGGTGAATGTCCTACAGTGGCCCAGTCAAAGTCCTGATCTCAATCCCATTGAGAATTTGTGGCACTATTCGAAAATTGCGGTCCACAAGCGTCGTCCAACCAACCTGAACAACCTGGAGCAAATCTGCCAAGAAGAATGGGCCAAAATCACTCCGACACTGTGTGCAAAGCTGGTACATACTTACCCCAAAAGACTTAAAGCTGTTATTGCAGCGAAAGGTGGCTCTACCAAATATTAATGTGTGGGGGTTGAATACTTATGCATACTTATAAATATTTCTCAACATAAAACCAATGTCACCTTACAATAGTTGATTTTGAGTTAAAGTGTTTTAAAACAAAATATTGAACAGAACGAAATTTCAATGTACCATTTGTAATTCTGTAATATGAGAGAATTGGTCAGGGGTCTAAATACTTTTGCAAGCCACTGTGTATGTGTGTGTGTGTGTGTGTGTATATATATATATATATATATATATATATATATATATATATATATATATATATATATATATATATATATAATATACTATATCAAATAATGAATAAAGTGAGGGAAAGCTATTTGAGAATGTGTATGGTAAAAGGGACTTTTGGACAATATTGAAAGGGTAAACACTTGTTTTAGTTGCAAATGAACATGAGTGGTGAAAACAATGTCTGTTTTGGTAGGTACTGATATATTGATATTTACATAGGTACAAAACAATGTTAAAAAGGTACATATGCATGTCAGTGATAAAGGGTAGTATACCAACACATTTTAATGCTGAAAAAAACATTATTCTCCTTGTTATAGAGGTGTTATGAAGTTAGGCCAATGTAGCCAGTGTAAGATTTCTTGATGAATTTGATCTCTTGATAAAAAGCCATATCCATGTCTTCTGCATTTGTTGGCCATGGTTTGACTTCAATGAGTGCATGTAGCAATGTTGCCCCGCCCCTGTGTATATTTCTGTGTTATATGTTGCGTGTGGTGTGTTAATGTTGGTGTATTGTAATTGATACACAGGATATAATATGGGTTATGCGCATGAGTGTTTAAAATGTATATTTGTATTTAGGCACGAGGATTGCATAGCACTTCACCTGCAGGTAAAACGTAATAATATGTGGATCACGGGAAATTGCACTAGATTAATTCACGTGCAGTTGTACCGGAACTCCAATTGAATGATTGATTAGCAATCGATTAGCATAAAAGCAGCATGTTTTCACTCACTCGGGTTGTATTTTCGGTGAGTGGAGAACGGGTGTGGAGAGGAGAGAAGTAAAAACGTCACTAAAATAAATAACTTTTGACTCACTGTGTTTGTTTTTCTGTTAGTCTACTGTCTTGTTTGGTGTTGTCTGTTTTGTTTACTTTTTTATTTTGGCCGCAAGTGCTGTGTCCTGTTTTGGTGTGCTGTTTTTCTGTTTAAATCTTTTTTTTTGTTTATTAAATGCTGAATGCAACCAAACTCTCTGTCTGTCCTGTGTGTTACTGTTCGGGGTCTGACATCACCACTCAGCCATACTTGTGACATATGGTGTCAGAAATGGGATAACAGCGCCCCCCAAGCGTCAGACCAGGGAAACAAGTTTTTTTTTTTTTTTTTTTTTTTGAAGAAATAAAGAAATGGAAGGCTGGAACTAGAGAGACGGCTGTGGGGAACTGGAAGACCTCCTCGGTGGTCTGGAGTACCAAGGTGGTTGTCTGCCCCTTCCAGGAAGAGGAGGATGAATCAACACGAGAGGAAGGTCGGGAGAAGGAGCAGGAAGAGAAGGGGAGAGAAAAGCTGCAACAGCAGGAGGAGGTTGGGGATGACGACTGGGAGGCCTGTTTAAAGTAGCTCGCGGCGGAGTTGTGCACCAGCTGTGGGGTATATGGTCACACGTTGGCCCTATGCCCCCAACAATATGCAGAGGGGGAAGTAATGCATGAGTGGGAGGAGCCCATGCATCCAGCGCCCAGACGGGGGGACCATGAGCATACAGCGCCCAGATGGGGGGAGCCGTGAGCATCCAGCACCCTGACGGGGGGAACCGTGAGCGTCCAGCGCCCAGACAGGGGGATCACGGGAATCCAAAGACCGAGAGACAGATATTTCCACCTCCACCAGCAGAGGAAGAATGCCTGCTTTCCCCATGTCCACCAGCAGAGGAAAAAATGCCTGCTGTCCCCATCTCCACAAGCAGAGGAAGAATGCCTGCTGGTTTCGTCCCCAGAGGGAGAGCCGCACCTGTCCCCTGCAAGTGAGGGAGAGCCGCACCAGTCCCCTGCAAATGAGGGAGAGCTGTACCAGTCCCCTGCAAGTGAGGGAGACAACCCATTGCTGTCGCCTTCCACTGCCAGGCAACTACCTGCTGCTCTCGCCTCCATCGCCAGGGGACTACATTTTGCTCCAACCTCCACCGTTTCCACCACCAGGAGGAAAGCAGCAGGAGCTGCCTCTGCCTCCAACACCTCCACCGGCAGGAGCAAAGCAGCAGGAGCTGCCTCTGCCTCCACCACCTCCACTGGCAGGAGCAGATCAGCAGGAGCTGACTCTGCCTCCACCACCAGGGGCAGAGCAGCAGGAGCTGCCTCTGACTCCACTGCCAGAAGCAGAGCAGCAGGAGCTGCCTATGCCTCCACCTCCATCACCACCAGAAGCATAGCAGCAGGAGCTGCCTCTGCCTCCACCGCCAGGAGCAGAGCAGCAGGAGCTGCCTCTGCCTCCGCCACCTCCACCAGCAGAGGGTGAATGCCTGCTGGGTCCCCGTCCACCAACAGAGGATGAATGCCTGCTGGGTCCACTTCCACAAGCGTGAATGCCTGCTGGTAACACTTCCCCTACCATCACCATCACAAGGAGAGGAGCTGGAGCTGCCTCTGCCGCCATCATCTACAGGGGGAGAGGAGCAGGAGCTGCCTCTCCTTTCACCAGAAGGACCAGGACTAGATGCTGGCGGTCCTCAGCAGCCACTGCATAGTCTGCTGAGGGAACACGGCAGAAACAGCCCAGCCGCAGCGGCCACGAAGAGGGCTAGCACCGCTGCAGCCAATGCCATAGGGGCCAAGCACAGCACCACAACTGGTCCTGACTCCTTCATCACTCGGGGATGCCTGCTCGACACCGCCCAAGGATGCCCTCATGTCATCGCTTGAGGATGCTTGCATGACACCGCCCAAGGATGCCTTCAAATCATCGCCCGGGGATGCCTGCCTCGCATCGCCCAAGGATGCGTGCCTCGCTTCGCCCAAGGATGCCTGCCTCGCTTCTCCCAAGGATGCCTGCCTGGCATTGCCTGAGGTTGTCTGCTGCTCTGCATCGCCTGGGGCTGCCTCTGTCTCCGCATTGCCTGTGGAGCCACTGTTTGCAGGGTACGAGGGAGAAGCAGAGCTCCCACTGCCGCCTCTATGGCCAGGGGCTCCCCTCCCGAGTTCGCTTCCCGAGGGTTTGCTGCTGCCTTTGCCTGGGGTCTGCCATACTACGATAGTGTTCATTATGGTAATTGTTTGTTTATTAGTTTTAAAATGTTTAGTAAAATGTGACCTATTGTTTGACCTTGTTAGTACAACTTCAAGTACAAGTACAGTACTGTGCAAAAGTTTTAGGCAGGTGTGAAAAAATGCTGTAAAGTAAGAATGCTTTCAAAAATAGACATGTTAATAGATTAGATTTATCAATTAACTAAATGCAAAGTGAGTGAACAGAAGAAAAATCTAAATCAAATCCATATTTGGTGTGAACACCCTTACATCTTCAGTCAGGGTCATAACCAAATCTAAATCTGCACATTTTTGTAAAATTACTTCATACTTATTTTGAAAGAAGCAACACGTTTCAGTAATTTCAACAATAAATTTCACATCCCACGCAGAAGGAGAACACAAACTGAAAACACCATTAAGTGGGGTTGGCATTGCGAGGGAGATGAAGGGAGGTTTCACAGTTCCAATCGAGTGACAGTTTTCTAAGCATTATTTGTGAATGCTTATTCACCATTGCTACACCTTGTTAGAAAATTGACTTCCTTGCCTTTTTTTTAAATTATTCATCGTTTAATCATAAAATCACAATTTACAAGATTAAATAAGCTATTATACTCCTCCTGGGCTCTGCCATAATAGGGTCATACAATTGTGACACAGTACGCCGACTGGCTCAGTGGATATACCGGATTTTGCTTACAAGTTACAAACCTGGCGTATAGCGAGTTATGGAAAGAAACGATTATTTGAGTTGTATTTAACGTGGTGTATATAGTGTTTTGAGGACAAAGGACACTGAACATCAGAAAGTAGGCACTGTGAGATGAATGATCCTATCCTACATATCCTATATATATATATATATTCCCAATTGTGGAGCTGCAATTGTGCCATATAAAAAATGTGAGACAGTTCTACACCATACAGCGCTGTGAACATGGTTTATATTTTCTATACTCTTAAATTAAGTCAGGTTTCGTACACTAGTACAGCCAGGGTGGTCTGTCAGCCCCGTCAATTCACTCATGTTTTGTGACGCACAATTAACATTTTTACAGTCGGGTTTTTAACAGGATCAGCAGCAATGCGTCCCACAACTGTGATTGAACTCACAACTCTCGTCAGGAGCACAGTGCTCTAACCGCTGCTCCACAGATGCTGCAAGCGAAGGATCACTAGTGTCTCATTGTATAACTAAATTTCGGCGGGTATATATATATATATCTCCTATATTAATATATATATATATATATATAATCTATATATATTTTAATGAAAAATATACCCATATATTAAATGTTAACACCTGTGGATAAACGCAGTCATTAAATGCATGTATTTTTCTAGCTGCTACTTCTATTTATTATACATGATCGGCGCAATTGTGTTATAGAATTATTCATCACCACACCTAGATATATATCTATATATATAAAACTTTTATTTGATATGGGTATATAAAATGTTTTTATTGGAGGTGATTAAAAAAAACGCATCTTATTTATTTATACATGTATAATACTGTAGCAAGCATGATAATTATTGGAGACACACACAAATAATCTCGCGTTTAATGCAGTTTATTAGGCAGCTAACAGCAAATCAGCTCCATCCACACACACACAGCTACACCCCCACATAGACACAGACAGCCCTTCCCCACCCCAGAGCACTACTCTGTCTCTCACATCCACATATTACACAAATAACACCGGAAGGGTAATAACAATTACAAGGTAATGTATTTAACAATATTGGAACTTTACAATAACTAATAATGAAACACAACGATAATAATTCAGGTTTCCCCCACCATATTTCTCACTCCCAGCATCCTCTGCTACACATTAACTTAAGTATAGAAAACTGGCTCCGAGTACTGACTCTGAATATAAACATGTATTAATTTCTACATTTATTTGTTTAAAAATATTAATTTCCAAATGTATTTATTCCTCTATGCATTTGTTTAAATCATAAACAAGTTTTGTCCAGATGGCCTTGCTGTACGTTGTCGGGAACTTGTTGCTACCTACGCTCCATGGTTGCCATGTGAATTCCTCGTATAGCAACACCTTGGAGAGTGCTTTAAATGTTATGCTATTCTGGCGAGCCGCTCAGGTTACTCTATATTGTTGCAATATGAGGAAATCGCCGGAAAAGCATGGATAGCAACAAGTTCCCAACAAATTACGACAAGCCCATCTGGACAAAACTGGTAAAGACTTGTTTATGTAACACAGCTATTGTAATTCAGCGGTACTACTTTAAATTTAACACCTTAAAGCATGGCATTTGTTACGACTCCAATTTTCTTGTAAACATAGCCAATATGTGATTAAAACTATTATTTACATGTGTGTGTGTGTGTGTAATATATATATATATATATATATATATATATATATATATATATATAATATATATATATATATATATATATATATATATAAGTAAGTAGTTTTGAACATCTTTTAAATATTGTTTTATTTTAACTGTTTTTCCCATCTTAATTTCACTGTAATTGCAGTAAAAAAATAAGAATGATCCTTGTTAAATATATTACTGGTAAGTTATTTCTTATATTTAATTAGGTGATTTTTTTTCTTCAATTTTATTGATGCAAACAGATTGAAATCAATGTTATATAATTTTATAGTTCTACCTGAAAAATGTAAGGAGTAACAAAAGAAAAAAAGGTGTGCATTCCATTAGTTGTTTAAAAAAACAAATACAATGTCAGAGTTTTTAGTTTTCTCTTATGCAAATTTATACAACTCATGATTTGTTGTTGTGTTCTGCACTTCTTATATTATGTGTAACAGTATGTTTACCACTATCAGTAAGAGACCAATAGCTAGTTGTAGACCAATACCAGTAAAGACCAGCAGAGCTACTGGGAGGACACTACCAGTATAGACCAGCAGAGCTATTGGGAGACCAGTGCCACTACAGCCCAGTAGAGGTACTGGTAAACCAATAGAGCTACTGGGAGACCAGTACCAGTAGAGACCAGTAGAGCTACGGTTTCCAACCCAAACCAGTAGACCAGTTCAAAAACCCATTTGAGTTGCCACAGGTCACAGCTGTTTAAATTGTACCCGTCAAAATGAATACTGCTGGCGGTTCTAGGTATTAGCATAAACCAGGCGGTTCTAGTATTAAACAAGGAAATACATTCGGTGCAGGCAGATTGTTCCCCCAAGTTCTGATCCAGGATCAGTGAGAGAAAAACACAGAAAACGATTTTCAGAATATAATAGTACAAGGTTATGGCTAAGGTTAAGGTTAGAGTTAGAGTACGGTTATGTACAGTTTGCCTTCCCGCTATCTGGACTTAATGACAAGGTATTTTTCGTTTTTTGTTTCTCTCACTGATCCTAGATCAGTACTTGGGGGAACATCTGCCCGGAGCACTACATTCTACCAAACAGGAAACCAGATATTTCAAACAGAAAACAGAGCATTTCTAAATTGAACAGAAACTTTGTTTTCAGCAAAAACTGATCAGGCATGGATGTAAGCTTAATAAATTAGCGCTTTTCAACAACTGCCCAATGGAGCAGCGGGCTACGTCCATATGCTCTTCAAGGACATTATGTTGTAAGTTCAAACCACTGTAATTTTTTTTTTATTTTACTTTTTTTTTCTGCGATACAGTGGCTCTCAAAACTATTCACCCCCCGTGGACTTTTCCACACTTTATTGTGTTATAACATGGAATCAAAATGGATTTAATTAGGAGTTTTTGCCACTGATCAACACAAAAAAGTCCATAATGTCAATGTGAAAAATAAAATCTACAAATTGTTCTAATTTAATTACAAGTGTAAAACAGAAAATAATTCATTGCATAAGTATTCACCCCTTTGCTATGACACACCTAGATAAGCTCTGGTGCAACCAATTGTCTTTAGAAGACATAATTAGTTGAATAGAGTCCACCTGTATGCAGTTAAGGTGTTTCACATGATTTCAGCTTAAATACACCTGTCTCTCGGAGGTCCCACAGTTGGTTAGTACATTTCCTAACAAAAACTACATCATGAAGATGAAGGAACATTCAAAGCAAATCCGGAATAAGGTTCTTCAAAAGCACCAATCAAGGCTAGGATATAAGAACATTTCCAAGGCATTGAATATCCCCCAGAGCACAGTAAAGTCCATTATTAAGAAATGGAGAGAATATTGTACAGAGTATGAATATGGAAAGAGTTGAAAATTGTTGTTCACCAAAGGCCCCCATCCAACTTGACAGAACTTGAGCAATTTTGCAAAGAAGAATGGGCAAAAATTACATTGTGCAGATGTAGAAAGCTGGTAGAGACTTATCCAAATAGACTCATGGCTGTAATTGCTTCCAAAGGTGCCTCTATCAAATATTGACTCAAGGGGGTGAATACTTATGCATTCAATTATTTTCTGTTTTGTATTTGTAATTAATTTAGAACAATTTGTAGATTTTATTTTTAACTTTGACATTATGGACTGTTTTTGTGTTGATCAGTGGCAAAAATTCCATTTTAAATCCATTTTGAATCCATGTTGTAACACACCCAAGAGGGGTGAATACTTTTGAGAGCCATTGTATGCACTGTTTTAAAACATAAATACTTTGTTTATTATAAATGGTGTGAATATCAAACTGCTTGCAATTCCTGGTTTATTTTGACGTTGACCAACATGTGGAATCACATGACTGGTAGATGTCCAGTTATTTAGTTTTGCTGTTTGAATAGTCGCTACCCACTCTTAAAAAAGTAAAGAAGAAGGAGAATAACAATTTTACCTTAGTTTGACGACTTATATCTCATTGTGTAAAATAGGTATTCACGTTTTTTTTTTTTTTCATTTGATGTAAGAAAGTTTCAGACTTTTGGTACTGGTACAGATGGTAATTCTAAGTGATTTAGTTTTGCTGCTGCAACATGGTGAAAACAGCAAAACTCTTGGAGCTATAAAGAGTTGTAAGTTTTTCTAACTTGTACGAGGAACAACCATTACTCTCAATAAATCAGCACGCCTGAACTGTCCCTTTTATCTTTCAAATCTGAACCCTAACCCTTAACCCTAACACTAATCCTTACTAACCTTATTGAAATATTTAAAGAAGCAATGTCAGAAGGGGACTGTGTGCTCAGATATTAATGGTTAAAAATAAAAAAAAAAGAGTTTAACATTGAAATAAAGTTGAAGCCATAACTATAGACGTATAGATATTTAATTATGGAAGCGGCGTTTGTCTTCCTATTCAAGAAGACTTTTACATACAGTATATGTTTTTATGTTGAGTAAACTTATGATGAAGTGTGATGTTCTTTGTCAGTTCATGAGCTATCTAGGAATTCATTTTATGTGCTTGACATCACTTTTAACATTTTCTTTCTCATCCCCTTTGATTTTCATCCCCACCAAAAATGTCATGCCTCAGCAGCTGAGACCTATATTATGCCTGGGCAGCAATTTACCAAATTGAGTACCTTGATGCCAATAAAACATTCATCGTTTGTATTTTTACAATTATATTGACACAAATCTATGAGGAAAGCATGTTAATGCACATTATTTATATGTATTAAAAACCACTAACCAGATAAGATAGAATTGGATTTGAAAAGCTCATGCAGATAGCTGGTTGTATTATCCATGATGTCCAACAATATTGCTGTGAAATCTGGAGAGAGATAACACAGAGGTAATCATTTAAGCAGAAATCTTGAAATCAGTATCCCGATTAGGTGGTGCTGACTGTATATGTAATCGGGATATGCACATTTCAACATTACAAGAGCAAATCAAATTGCGTGAAAGTCGCCAAAAGGCTTTTACATTCAAAGCATTTTATCAGTCAAAGCACTGCAAATGCAGACATGTGTCACCTTGTTTGGAGCTCACCAGTGCAGTGTAACTGTATTCCTAATAGTGAAAAGCTCAGGAGAGTAAGTACAAGTAGTTTTCAAGTTAAGGTGAGAAAAAGCAGTAGCTCGAGAATTACCCAAGAAAAATTGGCAATACATCCCCAACCCACCGTAGTATATATATATATATATATATATATATATATATATATATATATATATATATATATATATATATATACATTATTGTTTAGTAATCCCCTGCACCTGGTGGTAATTGTAAATTAAAGCCAGGTGCAGGGTATTTAAGAGAGACAGTCAGTTTGTTCGGGGCTGCTGAGAGAAAGGAACAGAAAGTGTGCTCTGGTTCCGAGCAGTTGTAGTAAGGTGTTGTGTTCAACTGTGTGGTTTTTGTGTTTGGGTACCGGTAAACAGCTTAGCTGTCCGGGATAGTAGTTAGGGAATCCTGACTGTATAGTTAGTGCTCCAAGAAGGAGCTAGGTGTTTGTTTGTTATGTTTAATGTTTGATTTTGTGTTTATTAAAAGTGTGCATCAGTGCTGAAAAAAAATCAATTTCTGTGTCCTGGGTCTGTCTGAAAGGGGCAAAGAACCATGAGCGCAATCTTTCACATATAGTAGCAGTGTGTGTGGGCGCCCCTACGACCCATTAAAATGGAAAGCTACTCCCAGAGCTCAGAGAGGAGGAGCTGCCGCTCCCAGAGCTCAGAGAGGAGGAGCCGCCGCTCCCAGAGCCCAGAGAGGAGGAGCCGCCGCTCCCAGAGCCCAGAGAGGAGGAGCCACCGCTCCCAGAGCCCTTAGAGGGAGAAGCAACGAACCCCAGCGAACCAGTCCGGAACTGCCAGGTGCGGTCCCTTGCCCCTTGCTCCTGGACACCCTACCGGTCTTCCTAGACCTTCCTGCGCTGGACCTGGAGCCCAGGGGTCTGCAACACTGGTCACAGCTTTTCCCCTGGTTCCCTGCTCCACTATTCCCGAGCACCCAGACGTTGCTGGGCAGCTGCCAGACGTTGCTCGTGCTCCCCCTCTTCGCTACTAAGCTTCTCCTGGGTGATCGGACATCGCTGTGCCGGTCCCCAGGGGAAGATCTCTGTCCACTGCTGCATCCTCGTGTTCCTCGGTCGTCGCTTCGGTCAGCCCTGTCATCCCGATGGGGTCCCTTGTTGCCGGTTCAAGGTCCCTTCCTAGAAGTGCCGGAAGGTTCGACCCACTCTCAAGTCCGCCCGTGGAAGAGGGCGGAAATGGACATTTCTGGACTTGAGTGTAGGTGGTTGTGTTTTAGGGGAGGGGGTGGCCCTGGTATGGCCGATCAGTGTTGCACACTTCGGGGGGGGGGGGTTGTGTGTGAGATTTTCACCACCTCCCTGCTAAAACATGGGAGAATGCACATTTTGGTGTTATTGGGCTAATTGTTTTATTGTTTTATTGTTTAGTAATCCCCTGCACTTGGGGCATTTAAGAGAGACAGTCAGTTTGTTTGGGGCTGCTGAGAGGAAGGAACAGAAAGTGTGCTCTGGTTCCGAGCAGTCGTAGGAAGGTACCGTGTTCAACTGTGTGGTTTTTGTGTTTGGGTACTGGTAAACAGCTTAGCTGTCCGGGATAGTAGTTAGGGAATCCGGACTTTATAGTTAGTGCTCCAAGAAGGAGCTAGGTGTTTGTTTGTTTTGTTTAATTTTTGATTTTGTGTTTTATTAAGTGTGTGTCAGCGCTGAATCCATTTCCATTGTCCATTTGTGTCCTGGGTCTGTCTGAAAGGGGCAACGAACCGTGAGAGTGCGAGGATCTTTCACTATATATATATATATATATATATATATATATATATATATATATATATATATATATATATATATATATACACACACACACACACACACACACACATACACAGAGTCTATAATAAGTATTCACCCCCCTTGGATGTTTTCACGTTGTGTTACAACCTGAAATCTTGATGCATTTAAATGGGTGTGTGGTAAAGACAGTCAAGGTTGGTATTGCAGTTTAAGCACTTTTAATAATAACAACTAAACAAACACAGGAACAAATCAACAGGTTAAACAAAATACTACAAAATTCTTCAAAATAGACTAAAACAAATTATGGCGTTTTCTTTCTTTCTCTCTGACTCGCTGTCCACCCTTACACACTCTGACGTGTGCAGCCACAAGTGCATTACTAGCTCAAAACACACCTAATGTTTTTTTCCTGATTTGTCCATATCTTTGTTTTGAATGTACAGTGGCTGTCAAAAGTATTCACCCCCTTGGACTTTTCCACATTTTATTGTGTTACAATACGGAATCAAAATGGATTGAATTAGGAGTTTTTGCCACTGATCAACACAAAAAAGCCCATAATGTCAAAGTGAATAATAAAATCTACAAATTGTTCTAAATGAATTACAAATACAAAACAGAAAATAATTGAATGCATAAGTATTCACTGCCTTGAGTCAATATTTGATAGAGGCACCTTTGGCAGCAATTACAGCCATGAGTCTATTTGGATAAGTCTCTACCAGCTTTGCACATCTGGACACTACAATTTTTGCTCACTCTTCTTTGCAAAATTGCTCAAGCTCCGTCAAGTTGGATGGGGACCTTTGGTGAACAGCAATTTTCAACTCTTTCCACATATTCTCAATTGGATTGAGGTCCTGGCTTTGACTGGGCCATTCCAGGACATTGATCCTACCCCTGATTGGTGCTTTTGAAGAACCTTATTCCAGATTTGCTTTGAATGTTCTTTCATCTTCGTGATGTAGTTTTTGTTAGGAAATATACTATCCAACTGTGAGACCTCCCAGAGACAGGTGTATTTAAGCTGAAATCATGTTACACCTTAATTGCACACAGGCTGACTCCATTCAACTAATGATGTGACTTCTAAAGTCAATTGGTTGCACCAGAGCTTATTTAGGTGTGTCATAGCAAAGGGGGTGAATACTTATGCAATCAATAATTTTCTGTTTTATATTTGTAATTAATTTGTAGATTTTATTTTTCACTTTGACACTATGGACTTTTTTTGTGTTGATCAGTGGCAAAAACTCCTAATTCAATCCATTTTGATTCCATGTTGTAACACAATAAAATGTGGAAAAGTCCAAGGGGGGTGAATACTTTTGAGAGCCACTGTAGCGGCTGTTGATATTAAGCAGTATTGATTGCATGCTGAAGAAGCTGATGATGACATAGGATGGAGTATAATATGAAAAAAAAATTAGTCATGGTCATATGTATGAACATAAATAATATCAAGATTTATTTTTTTCCAGTTTAGAGGTCTATTGCTATGGTAACATCTATCTATCTATCTATCTATCTATCTATCTATCTATCTATCTATCTATCTATATATATAAGTCGATTAAAATCCCTAAATGTATATGTAAATCCAGTAGTTCTTTTTTTATCACTTTTCCTGCAGTGATTTAGAGAACAGATCTAAAAAACCCATTGCACTAGAGAAGCCATTTTAAAAAGAGCTTTGAAACATACTTTCAAGTTATAAGTGTAGAAAGTTGTCAGGATGTTAACAATGAAAAGAAAAATTACAGGTACATTATTTTGAGCAACAAGTGGGGACATATAACGCTATATTTTTTAGACACTTGTGACTTACTCTTTAATATTTTCTGTAGACTTGTGTAGCATATAGGCAAAAGCTGTGAGTATAAAAATAACTGAAACAAGTACTAACCTGTTAAGTCATTTGTCCTGTTAGTTAAACAGTAGCAGTGCCTCATTGGAAATATGCTAGGGTCAATGTTCCTGAAATCAGAAACTGACAAAAAGAAAAAGCACAAATATTCTATTTGTTTGTGATATGGTGCCTGGAAGCACCTCTTTTATTATTGTCGCTATAGAACCTATAACTTACAACAACATTGTTTTTTATTTTTTTTTCTGTGAGACATAAAGCCAATCTAATTGGCATTCTATCAGTTTGGAAGGCCTTCGCTAAATAGTAGCCTGTAAGTGAAGTGCAAACTGTAAATAATACATACTGTTGTATACAAGAATATTGATTTTATGGAGAGCCAGGGAACTGTGTGAGGTAACACTCAGCAATGAGAATAACTGTTGTTTACCTGTACAGGGGAATAAAAGCAGGATGTAAGTTAAAATAGCCTAATGTGTATTTATTTACAATTACAAATAATTCATTCTGCTTTTTTTTCTGAAAACAATATAACAGTATGGTATTTGGTTACAATGTATAATCCAGATTAGGTGCAGTCCAATATTATCGTCATTTTCTGAAAGCATACAAACTGTGAGCTGGGAGGAAGGAGCCTGCTTTTTAATAATAATAAAAAAAATGCTGACAGTTTTATATAGCTTAAAATTAACATGTCTTCCTGCAAAAGTACTGTGGCCACAAGAGATGTCACTTTTGTTACTGTTCATGATATAAAAATTTGGTTGAGAAAAAATGTAATTTTTATGTTAGAACATGTTTCCTTTCTAACTTTTCTTGGGCCTATCAATTTCCTTTCTGATGAAATGTGTTTAGCAATATCAGTGTCGATCATTTGAATGGTAAATGGTACAGAAAGACAGCACCACCCAATTAAATAAAAATACAATTCATTATTCACTGGAAGAAATACTATGTTTTGTATTTGGTACCACATTTCACTATGCAAATACGTACACAATTCATTCAAATGGTAAATACAATAATATCTAAAATCTGTTTGCACAAATAGCAACATGAGATCTTCAAAAGGTCAGTAGTATATCATTGTGAAGTTCTGCCTGTCATGCAGTTTAATTGTAAAATCGGATTCAAAAACTCAACATATTTCTTGCAATTTATTTGTACTTGCTAAACTATAACCTCTCAAACTACCCAGGTGTACCAGAATACAATCCCATTTGACACATATTTTTTTTTTTTTTTTTTTAAATAGTAAACACACTTTCGTTCTAGTTACAGTTCTTGGCTAGATTAGTGTCTTTATAGAAATACAGTGGATCCCATGGAAAATCTCAACAACTCAATAACTAAAATCTCAATAACTGGAGGCATGTCATATTATACTGTGGTTATCATGCGATTCCCCACAGAGTACACCAGAGAGCTTTTAGCAAGTGAATGCTCTGTATACTGTTCTTCATTAATAAGATGGGTTCTGCTTTTAGCAAGTGAATGCTCTGTATACCGTTCTTCATTAATAAGATGGGTTCTGCTTTTAGCAAGTGAATGCACTGTATACCGTTCTTCATTAATAAGATGGGTTCTGCTTTTAGCAAGTGAATGCACTGTATACCGTTCTTCATTAATAAGATGGGTTCTGCTTTTAGCAAGTGAATGCTCTGTATACCGTTCTTCATTAATAAGATGGGTTCTGCTTTTGATTTGTTTTTCTCTGTTTTGGAGTATTGTGTGAGTGTTATGGCCAAGTTTAATATTGCTTGTTAATAAAAAAAAAAAGACTGAAAGATTTCGATTAAGCTGGATGGTTAAACGAGTTAACTGGTTGTCTATTCATGCAAGTGATCCATGCACAATCAAATGTGTTTAATCTCCAGTTATGTTCTAGTGTCCCATGTGGTTTATAAAAACAGTTTTAACATATTGTAATGTTGGAATGTATTTTCTATTGTTTTGGCCAGGTTACAACATTTGCACTGTTTAGATTATTTTACTAATGCTATTAGTTGTTAGAATTAATACAGCAAAAATTATTAGTTGGTGTTTTGTACTGTGCAGCTAATGCTACTGTAACTTTAACTGGAAGACCTTATACTTTATGACTTTGCTGCTGAACTGTGGGGAGCTAGGTGGTGTCTTGTGACTACAGAGAGAGAGAGAGATTGTTACCACAGGGTACTTTGAGCAAGTGTCTTTGCGTTCTGCATTCTAATGTTGTAACTGAAAGCAACAAACCTGTGCCAAGGAAATAAAAAATATTGAACAGAGAACTCTCATTTGGATATTGTTTATACTCTTCACAAACCTGGCCGGCTCCTCTGAAGAGAACACATAAATCAAATTGTATCTGGTTTTCATCCACAGCATAGCAGATATGGTTTGAACTGTAAATTATCTTTTGCTTAATACAAATAATGGCCTGTCTTTAGGACTTATGTTGGATATCAGTGCTGCCTTTGGCACTGTCGATCACTCAATTCTTGATAGACAGACTTAATAAATACAGTATATTGGTCTGGATGGGCTTGCAGTTGCACTTGCTTTGTTTGGCTCTTGTCAGACATCAGCAAACTGTGTCATATGGTGGCCCTGATTCACCTCACTATTGTTTCATCAGGTGTTCCACAGGGGTCTGTTCTTGCACTCCTACATTTTAACTTGTGTATACTTCAGCTGGTAGATGTGATTAGAAATCACGCTTACATGTTCACTGCTACGCGGATGATACACAATTTTACTTTGATTTAACCCAACGGTGATACAAATACTGACTATGTTATCTGCTTGTTTGGATGATGTTGCGGCCTGGATGTCCAAAAACCTACAACTGAATGCATGTAAAATTGAGCTATTACTTGTAGGTACCAGAAAACAACTGAGAACTACCTCTCTTTCAGTGACCTATGTTTATACATCAACTACAAGTCTGGGAGTAGTATTGGAGGCTGGTCTTAGATTTGAAGCTAGTTATGTTTCTTCTGTGGTCAAATCAGCTTACCACCATCTGCAAGATATTGCTCGCCAAATGAATAAGTTACAACTTGTTCAAAATGTGGCTGCAAGAATTCTGACTAGTACTAAAAGGACTGAACATATTACACCGGTTTTACTATGACTGCATTGTCATCCTATGAGTTTTATCACTTTTAAAATTCGTTTCACTATGTGTCTCAACTCTTGACCATTGAATCCAATGTCTCTGAGAAATCAGATCGTGAAGTGTGCCACAAATCCTTGACAACCCACCTCCACTGGGTAAACCTGGACTCTCCATCCTCGCTATGCCGCTTCAGCCTCATCCACAGCATCCTACCACACACAACTCTACCAGGCGAACAAGGCGTGCTAATCCAGACCACCGGCTCAAGAGTCAGACTGGGCGGCCGGGGAACGGGTGTAGCTTTGGTGCCAGAGGCCAACAACATATTCATCACGAGCGACTGTTGCCCCATTACCACCACCATAAAGCGGCCAATCTGGTCCGTGAGGGCTGAGATCCTGCTTGGCTGGTCCCTAGGGGACCTGGAGCGCACTCGCTTCCTAGTGGGAGGTGAGCGTTCCTCTGAGGGGGAGCACCGATGCTGCCCCACTGTCCTAGTAGGTGAGTGAGAGCGTCGCCCGAGCGTCAAGGCCAAGGCAGCATGTTCTGGTCCAAGGCATGAGACACAAAACTCATGCAGGTCCTTTGGGGGCATGTTCCGGCTGCAAGAGCCGCACTCGTGGAAGCCCAGCATAGTGTGCATGTCAGTGCATGTGCTCGGGTTGCACGGTGGAGTGCACGGGCACAGGTGTGCATGGGGCACAGGAGGACCACGTATGTGCACGGGGTGTACAATAAGGGGGGGAATAATCCCTCAGAAAACCAGATTAAAATTTAGATCGGGAGATCTAAACTAACACACAGTGTTTACAAGAAATGTGCAGCTGGTGTCTGGAGCAGGCTACGTTCTAATAAAGACTGCTGCTGTGTTTAAGGTAGGCCCAGGGCCAACACGCACATCTACTGTTTCTTTCCTGAAAGAAAGAAAAACTAAAAAGTTAATTACAAGTAAATATTACAATAATTAACAATAAAGGCTCTCAATAATAACCAGCGAGACAGGCTCGAACAGTCAGCAAGCTGAAAAGAACGAGTAGCTTGATAGTAAGCGACTCAGCCGAGTGCGAAAGGGGCAGTGCCAGCTTTTACGTCGAATATGAGAGCTAAAAGCGGGCATCAAAACTAGCCGAGCCCGGTGATTTTGCATCTCACCCTCAGCAAACGTAAAATTAGAAATTCAGTGAAATAAACCTGGGGAAGGAGCAGATGCCAGCTTCCCATGCACAATTAAGGCAACGGAGGGTACAAACACTAAATTAAATTAACTAAGTGTTGTAAGAACAACTCTATATACTGAACACAAATATAAACGCAACATGCAACAATTTTGAATTACAGTTCATATAAGGAAATCAGTCAATTGAAATAAATTCATTAGCCCCTAATCTATGGATTTCACATGACTGGGAATACAGATATGCATCTGTTGGTCAAAGATACCTTAAAAAGAAAAAGGTAGGGGCGAAAAAAAACAAGAAAACCAGTCAGTATCTGGTGTGACCACCATTTGCCTCATGCAGCGCGACACATCTCCTTTGTATAGAGTTGATCAGGCTGTTGATTGTGGCCTGGGGAATATTGTTCCACTCCTCTTCAAAAGCTGTGCGAAGTTGTTGGATATTGGCGGGAACTGGAACACACTGTCGTACATGTCGATCCAGAGCATCCCAAACATGCTCAATGAGTGACATATCTGGTGAGTATGCAGGCCATGGAAGAACTGGGACATTTTCAGCTTCCAGGAATTGTGTACAGATCCTAGTGACATGGGGCCGTGCATTATCATGCTGAAACATGAGGTGATGGCGGCGGATGAATGGCACGACAATGGGCCTCAGGATCTCGTCATGGTATCTCTGTGCATTCAAACTGCCATTGATAAAATGCAATTGTGTTCGTTGTCCGTAGCTTTATGCCTGTCCATACCATAACCCAACCGCTACCATGGGGCACTCTGTTCACAACTTTGACATCAGCAAACTGCTCGCCCAACAGCTTTTTTGTTAAAATCAGCATAATCCGATCACCTGACGGTGATACCCATTAGTGGCTATTTTCAAATTGAAAGAGAACTGAAATAGCTTGGTTGGATAAATTAGCTCAGGTGTAACCAATTGCCTTCAAAATCACACACCAAATTAAGTGGGCTCCATCTGTGTTAAATTGTAATGGTTCACGTAATTTCACGATAAATTCAACAGTTCTTGTAGGTTCCCTCTGCTAGGTACTGCATTTCAAAGACTCAACCATGAGTACCGCGCTTTCAAAAGAACTCCTGGACAAAGTTGTTGAAAGGCACAGATCAGGGGATGGGTAAAAAAATATCAAAGGCCTTGAATGTCCCTTTGAGCACGGTCAAGACGATTCAGAAGTGGAAGGTGGATGGCACCACCAAGACCCTGCCTAGATCAGACCGTCCCTCCAAATTGGATGACCGAGCAAGAACTTGATCAGAGAGGCTACCAAGAGGTTTTGCAAGAGCTACAGAAAGTGTGCATGTAACAACAATATCCCAAACACTCCACATATCTGGCCTGAATGGTAGGGTGGCAAGAAGGAAGCCATTACTCAAGAAAGCCCACTTTGAATCCCGTATGCAAAAAAAAAAAACACTCAGGAGATTCTGTAGCCATGTGGCAAAAAGTTTTGTGGTCTGACGAAACTAAAATTGAACTTTTTGGCTTAAATGCAAAGCGTTATGTTTGGCGTAAACCAAACACAGCGCATCACCCATAGAACACCATCCCTACTATGAAGCGTGGTGGTGGCAGCATCATGTTATGAGGATGTTTCTCATCAGCAGGGACTGGGGCACTTTTCAGGATAGAAGGGAAAATGAATAGAGCAAAGTACAAAGAAGTTCTTGAGGAAAACCGGCTGCCCTCTGCAAGAAAGCTGAAACTGGGATGGAAGTTCATCTTTCAGCATGACAATGACCCAAAGCACACAGCCAAATCTACTCTGGAGTGGCTAAGGAACAAAAAGGTAAATGTCCTTGAGTGGCCCAGTCAGAGCGCCGAAATAAATCCAATCGAAAATTTGTGGCATGACTTGAAGATTGCTGTCTATCAATGCTCCCCAAGGAACTTGACAGAGCTTGAACAGTTTTGTAAAGAAGAATGGTCAAATAGTGCCAAATCTAGGTGTGCAAAGTTGGTAACCTATCCCAACAAACTCACAGCTGTAATTGCTGCCAAAGGTGCTTCCACCAAGTATTAACTCAGAGGGGTGGGTGTATTTTTAATATATCTTTTTTTCTCATAAAAACTTTTTTCCCCTTAACAGTGTGGAATATGATGTGTAGATAAGTGGGAAAAAATCTTTTGAATGCATGAAACTCTGAAGCACTGACACAGCAAAATGTGAAAAAAGTTCAAGGGGGTGTAGACTTTCTATATATATATATATATATATATATATATATATATATATATATATATATATATATATATATATATACACACACACATACAGTGGCAGAGTAGGCTCCCGATGCCCCATCCACGTCGTTCTGGTCCCATGTCGTTGGTTCTTGGTTCCTTCCTGGAGGCACGGGAACATGGATCGACCTGCTCTCCAACCTGCCCAGAAGAGCTGCAAAGAGGGGGAAGGGAAAAGGCCTTGGAATGGTCGGATGTGCTACGCACAAGGGGAAAATGTGTGGCAGAGTAGGGGGTGGAGGAGGAAAAGATGTAGTCCAGGAGGGTGCTGCAGAACTACATTCCCCAGAAAGCCACAGGAGTGAGCCAGGACATGGTTCACCTGGCTTTAATTTTAACTAGGAAAGAATTCCAGGAAGATATAACCCATGCATCAACAGAAAGACTGTAGCTCACCGTCTGCATGAAAATTATTTGGAGACCATTGAGGGGTAACATGTTGACAGCTGAGAGACGAAATTGCCGTCTTCTGTGGGCCAGAGAACATCTAAGGTGGTGGCAGAGAGAGTGGTGGATTGTTTTATTCACCGAAGAATGCCGTGTTGCCCTTGACAAACCTGATGGACAACGTGTGCGGAGACGTTGTAGTGACCATTATGCTGACTGTTGTGTTGTTCAAGCCAACTAGTGGGGTGGTGGAAGTGTTATGTGGGGAGGAATCTCCTTTAACACAAGAACGCCTTTGGTGCAGATTGAGGGCAACCTTACTGCTCACCAATACATTGATGAAGTCTTTGAGGCAACAATTTTTTTTGTTCCTGCAGTCCCATTCGGATGTGTACATTTTCCAGCAGGACAATGCAAGACCAGACAGTGCTAATATTACAATTGCATGACTTTAAGAAAACAAGTCGAGGTCTTGCTGTGGCCAGCTTTTTCTCCTGACCTGTATTCAATAGAACATCTGTGGGATCAAAATGCCAGTGCAATCCACAGGAGACAACCACAACATTAAAAGTTTATGATGCATTCAACATAATAAACATATATTTAGATATAATGGAATATACAAGTAAATATAAAAATGCATTAATTTGATATAGCAACAGTTTAATGATAGGGTTCACAGAGATTATTATTATTATTATTTTTTTTGCTTTTAGTTACATTTGAAATAAATTGATTGGGAAAATAATGATGGGATTAATAATAAATCACATACTTGTATTATTAGTAGTAGTCGTGGAAGTGGTCGTAGTAGTCATATTATACTAACTTTCAAATATACTAAATTTGATATTTTTTTATGCTGGCTATATTTCGAATGAGTTTAGAAGAACAAGACCATAACTTTCATATTCTGGATGCACAGTTAATCAAGACTGCAGAGTCTTACGTTGGTAATTGACCGATAACCCGGGGTACACTGTGGTATTAGTTATCGCACCTACTACATTACTGGGAAGATTTTCCATAGGACCTACTGTAAGAACCAGCACCATCTAGTGATCTGTAACTTTTAATTAAGTTTCTTTTTGTTTTGCACACTGTATACTGTAGTACACCTTATGGAGCTGGTGCTTACTAATATAAAGATTTGGCCGACATTACATATGTCTATGGCAGGCAGTAGAATTAAAGAGCTGCTATTGAACAGAATAAATAAATAAATAAATACAAGCAATATTTGAGTAATTGCACTAAGAACCACTGAGAATGACAATAAACATCTTAACAAAAATAAGTTGACAGAAAACAAAGGAAATGTAATTTAAAGGTACTCACTTGATTCAAAAAATGAATATTCCATATTTAATCAAGCTGCTTAGATATATGCCCACATATTATGATAGCAATGACATTCCAATACACATAAAACATAACATGAATTTACAAAATCATCACTTGCTAGTTTATAATTTTGCAGTATTTTATTAAAGCAAAACCTTTGTATCAGTGTAATGATGTAACTTACCAGTATGGGTCGTATTTAGTAATGCATTTACTAATTGGGTGAGATCTATAGAAGTGGGATCAATATACTCTACTGGCAGTTCTGGAAAAAAAGAACAAATATGCTTTAATGATAGCTATACAACCTTGTCATTAAAAAAAAAAAAAAAAAAAAAAAAACATGGTTTAAATGCTGAAACCTTTATGTAGCCAAGTGGACTCAAAAGCAACAACCATAAAGCGACTTACTGAAATTGAATGGGAGAAACTAACAAAATTTTTTAAATGTGCTTAAACCTTGCTTAGAAGTAACAGAACTCCTTGGTGAATATGTGACATTGAGTGTTGTAATCCCTGTAGTATCTCATTTTCAAGCACAGGTGGCATTTTCAGACAATGATCCTGCTTTCACTACTCGATTCAAACGTACTCTTATCGATGACTTTACTAAAAGAATGAGCAACTGGCCACGAATCAAGAAATATGAAATACACCGCTTGACCATCGATTCTAGACACACCAATGCATTTCTACGGAAAAACTTGAAGGTGTATGGGAGAGAGTGCTGAATTTTGGACCTTACTTGGATTTGGGTATAAGGTTTCAAAAGATTACACCGAGCTCACAGAAGTTACGAAAACATTGTTTTCAAGCGGATCCCGGCGCACAGGAGGACTACAGTGATCAAAGAGCGTCCGTAGCAACAGAATGAGCTGTTTACAGATCACTGTCTGAACTTGATAATGATTTTGCAGATCCACTTGAATGGTGGAAACTGCACTGCTTACATGTGCCACGACTTTCAAAACTTGCCATGCGACTCCTCTGTGTTCCAGCTACCTCTGTGCTGTGTAAAAGAGTATTCAGCGCTGCAGGAATTGTGGTTAACAACTGCATTCGTCTTTGAATCCAGAAAATGTCAACACCCTGCTTTGTTTGCAGAATTGGTTGAAGGACAGACCCAAAACATCGCTGACTGACCCTAGGCCATCACATTAAATACAGGCATATGTAATTGTTTTCGTTATAATGGTATATGGTATATTATAACAATTTTGTGTTTGTGAATTTTTTTTTATATATAAATACATTTCTGATTTTTCTAATTCCAGTTGAGCATAGTTTTATTTATATACTATTAATGTCCAGTATTTTTTTTAAGTATTATTGTGCAGCACAGCCGCTTTAAGGTCCTTATCATTATTTTAAAAAGTTCCCTGATTAATCAACTGATGCCCATTAATTAACCGATCAAATATTTTAATTGAGCGACAGCCCTAATCCTACTATTTGACCATCAGTTCAACCACACAGATGCATTCCTTTCATATGTGCAAGTTTGTGGAAAAAGCATTGGAACATTTTGAAGCACTAGATGTTAATGAGCGAGCAGAAGGTCCCAGCTTGACCGAAACACCGGATATCATCAGATAAGAACTACATCCAGACTTCCGCTACATCACAACATTTACCATACATGTTGATTTGTGACTCTACAATGGTTTGACTTTAGAATCTTATAGGTGGCTGAGATCATCCAGAACATTATCCGAGAAACCCTGGCAGGCATATCAGGTGTACTGAATGTCAGCAATGACATACTGGTATTTGGCACAACTCAGCAAGAACACAATGATCGCCTTGAGAAAGTCTTCAAGAGAATAAGTATATTTTTACCATTTGAGAAATATAGCCAAACTTAGACCAATTATTTCCATATCTAATGCCGAGAGACTAATGCATGCCTTTGTTTCATCTAGAATTGATTATTTTAATGCACTTTCTTCTGGTGTCCCAAAACATGTGGTATCCTGCTTGTAGCTTTTTGAGACTACTGCGGTTAGAATTCTGGCTAAAACCAGTAGTCATTATTCTTGGTTTAAAAGGCATGTCATGACAGGCTAAAAGAATTTAATCTATTAAGTCTCGAACAAAAAAGATTACGCGGCGATCTGATTCAAGCTTTTACAATTCTGAAAGGTATTGACAGTGTCAACCCAGGGGACTTTTTCGAATTCAAAAAAGAAGCAAGGACCAGGGGTCATTAGTGGAGATTAGATAAAGGAGCATTCAAAACAGAAAATAGGAGGTACTTTTTACAAAGAGAATGGTGAGAGTGGAACTAGGACAGAAGAGGAGGAGGGGTAGCGCTATACATAAGAAACAGTCTTGAAGCCCAGGTGTTAAACCTGGACAAAGAAAATAAAACCGAATCAATATGGGTCAGAATAACAGACAAAAATTCAAAAGGCATAATAATAGGAGCATGCTATAGACCGCCAGATTCAGACGGTGAGCACAATAATCTGTTATACAATGACATTAGAAATGTGTGTAGCAAAGGAGAAGCCATACTAATGGGGGATTTCAACTTCCCCCAAATAAAATGGGAAAACCCGGTGGGTAGCGCGAAGGATGAAATAGAAATGGTGGAAATGACAAATGACTGCTTCCTAACACAATTTGTGAAGGCACCCACTAGAGGGGAGGCATGCCTTGATTTAGTCTTTTCAAATAACGAAGATAGAATAACTAAAACAGAGGTCAGAGAACCACTGGCAAACTCAGACCACAACGTGGTCTCATTTGAAGTGTTTTTTAAATCCCCAAAAGTAAAGACTAAAGCTAAGGTTTACAATTTTAGAAAAGCAAACTATGAAGGCATGAAACAGAGACTAACAGAAGTAGATTGGAGTACAATAGAGAAAACACCCACAGAAGAAGGATGGTTGTTCTTCAAAAATGTAGTACTAGAGGCACAAAACAATTACATCCCTAAAGTAGACAAATCTAAATGTAAAACTAAATTGCCAAAATGGTTTAATAGATCAATTAAAAAAAATATTCAGCGAAAAAAGGCACTTTACAGAGCATTAAAAAAGGACCAAAAAGAAAGTACGCAGAAAGAGTACACGGAACTGCAAACGCAAGTCAAAAAGGAAGTTAGAAAGGCCAAGAGAGAAATAGAAATGAACATTGCTAAGGGAGCTAAAACCAATTCCAAAATGTTTTTCCAATATTACAACAGCAAGAGAACATTCAAAGAGGAGATTAAATGTTTAAGAGATACAAATGGCAAAATCGTAGAGGAAGAAAAAAAAATAGCAAATATGTTAAATGATTACTTTTCACAAGTTTTTACAAAGGAAGATACTGACAACATGCCCCACATGTCATCCAGTTCCTATCCAGTTTTAAATAACTTTAGCATAACTGAGGCAGAAGTGTTAAAGGGACTAGGAGCTCTTAAAATAAACAAATCCCCTGGGCCGGATGAGATCCTCCCAGTAGTACTCAAAGAAATGAAAGAAGTAATTTACAAACCGCTAACCAAGATCATGCAGCAGTCTCTTGACACAGGGGTGGTACCGACAGACTGGAAAATTGCAAACGTAATACCGATCCACAAAAAGGGAAACAAAACTGAACCAGGTAACTACAGACCAGTAAGCCTGACTTCTATTATATGCAAACTTATGGAAACTATAATAAGATCCAAAATGGAAAATTACCTATATGGTAACAGGGTACTGGGAGACAGTCAACATGGTTTTAGGAAAGGGAGATCGTGCCTAACTAACTTGCTTGATTTTTTTGAGGATGCAACATCGATAATGGATAATTGCAAAGCATATGACATGGTTTATTTAGATTTCCAGAAAGCTTTTGACAAAGTCCCGCACAAAAGATTAATTCTCAAACTGAACGCAGTTGGGATTCAAGGAAACACATGTACATGGATTAGGGAGTGGTTAACATGTAGAAAACAGAAAGTACTGATTAGAGGAAAAACCTCAGAATGGAGTGTGGTAACCAGCGGTGTACCACAGGGATCAGTATTAGGTCCTCTGCTATTCCTAATCTACATTAATGATTTAGATTCTGGTATAGTAAGCAAACTTGTTAAATTTGCAGACGACACAAAAGTAGGAGGAGTGGCAAACACTGTTGCAGCAGCAAAGGTCATTCAAAACTAACTTGCTTGATTTTTTTGAGGATGCAACATCGATAATGGATAATTGCAAAGCATATGACATGGTTTATTTAGATTTCCAGAAAGCTTTTGTCAAAGTCCCGCACAAAAGATTAATTCTCAAACTGAACGCAGTTGGGATTCAAGGAAACGCATGTACATGGATTAGGGAGTGGTTAACATGTAGAAAACAGAAAGTACTGATTAGAGGAAAAACCTCAGAATGGAGTGTGGTAACCAGCGGTGTACCACAGGGATCAGTATTAGGTCCTCTGCTATTCCTAATCTACATTAATGATTTAGATTCTGGTATAGTAAGCAAACTTGTTAAATTTGCAGACGACACAAAAGTAGGAGGAGTGGCAAACAGCAAAGGTCATTCAAAATGATCTAGACAAGATTCAGAACTGGGCAGACACATGGCAAATGACATTTAATAGAGAAAAGTGTAAGGTACTGCACGCAGGAAATAAAAATGTACATTATAAATATCATATGGGAGATATTGAAATTGGAGAAGGAATCTATGAAAAAGACCTAGGAGTTTTTGTTGACTCAGAAATGTCTTCATCTAGGCAATGTGGGGAAGCTATAAAAAAGGCTAACAAGATGCTCGGATACATTGTGAAAAGTGTTGAATTTAAATCAAGGGAAGTAATGTTAAAACTGTACAATGCACTTGTAAGACCTCATCTTGAATATTGTGTGCAGTTCTGGTCACCTCGCTATAAAAAAGATATTGCTGCTCTAGAAAGAGTGCAAAGAAGAGCGACCAGAATTATTCCGGGCTTAAAAGGCATGTCATATGCAGACAGGCTAAAAGAATTGAATCTGTTCAGTCTTGAACAAAGAAGACTACGTGGCGACCTAATTCAAGCATTCAAAATTCTAAAAGGTATTGACAGTGTCGACCCAAGGGACTTTTTCAGCCTGAAAAAAGAAACAAGGACCAGGGGTCACAAATGGAGTTTAGAAAAAGGGGCATTCAGAACAGAAAATAGGAGACACTTTTTTACACAGAGAATTGTGAGGGTCTGGAATCAACTCCCCAGTAATGTTGTTGAAGCTGACACCCTGGGATCCTTCAAGAAGCTGCTTGATGAGATTTTGGGATCAATAAGCTACTAACAACCAAACGAGCAAGATGGGCCGAATGGCCTCCTCTCGTTTGTAAACTTTCTTATGTTCTTATGTTCTTAACTCCCCTGTAATTTTATTAAAGCAGATACCCTGGGATCCTTCAAGAAGCTGCTTTTTGAGATTCTGGGATCAATAAGTTACTAGCAACCAAATGAGCAAGATGGTCTGAATGGCCTATTCTCATTTGTAACCTTTCTTATGTTATGTTCTTAAAAGTGAACATATTACCCATTTTGGCCTCTTTAACTGGCTCCCAGTGCAGTATAGAATTGATTTTAAGATTTTGCTTTTAACTAAATGGATTAGCACCTAGTTATTTGCAAGAGTTACTGACCCTGTATCTTCCAAATCTCACTCTGAGATCACAGGATGCAAGGATGCTGGTTATTCCTAGGGTCAACAAAAGCAACACGTGAGGTAGGGCTTTTTCTTGCAGAGCTCCTAAATTATGGAATGCTCTGCATTCGTTTGTCAGGGAAGCTTGGACCATTAGTTTTCAAGTCAACACTAAAAACTCACTTTTATAAAATGGCTTTCTTAGTGGGTTTTAATGTAACTTTAAAATTGCTGCTTTTGTATTATGTGTATACTGTTATTTAAATGGTCTGACTGTGACAGTTGTATGTGTGACATGCTATTCAAATGTATTGTGGTTTGTTCTTTTTCTGGTATGTACTGTACAGTGCTTTACGATACTTTTGTATAAAAAGCACTATATAAATGCAATAAATAAATAAGAGTCTGTAATCGGACGGTCAATACAACTAAGTGCAAATACAACCAGAAGACTGGATTTCTTTGGATATTGGTTTTCAGAACAAGATGTTTCAGAACCCAAGAAGATTGCAGACATTAAACAAGCCAAAGAACCACAAAACCCCTCTGTGTTAAGAGGTTTTCTTGGATTACTTAGCTATTGTGGGCATTTCATCCCTGACCTAGCTACACTGACACAGCCTCTGAGAGAGCTTACAAAAAAAGATCAGCCATGGTCCTGATCTGAATGACATCAACAAGCATTCAACACATTGAAGAGCAAACTAACAGGTGACATGGTGATGGCCAACTTTGATCCACTGTAGAAAACAGAACTGCTCATGGATCCCAGTCCAGTTGGCTTGGGAGCCGTATTAACCCAAAGATCCCAAGGAGGCCAGATACACACCACTAGTATATGCCAGTAAAGCATTGTTTCCTGTCGAACAGAGATACTCCCAATCTGAAAGAGAAGCACTAACAGTCATATGGCGATGTCTTCATTTTCACCTCAATAAACCATTAGTGCTCATCTTCAATAAGCCTTCATCCAAGTCACCACTAAGAATTGAGAGATGGCTACTAAAATGTTCAAATTACAAATTTAACATCATATACAAAGCAGACTCCAGCAATCCCACTGATTACTTTTCAAGACACCTGCTTTCACCATCAGAGACAGACAACAGACTACAGTGCTAGCAGAAGAACAGATCAGTTTTGTCATTGACCACACCATTCCCTGTGTGATTACCCTAGGAGAGATCCAAAAAGCCAAAAAAACAGATCCCTTCCTTCAACTTGTGATTGACTCAATTAAAACTAGAAATTGGCACCAGTTACTGGTCGATGCACAAAAAAAACCATCTGCACAACAATCATATTTCTGTGCATTATACAACTTGAGACATGAGATCACAGTGTCTGAAACCCATCTCCTTCTTCTCTTAAGGACACGGTTGTGTCCTTGATCTTGCTAATGAAGGCCATCAAGGCATTGTCAAGACCAAGCAAGAGGGAACTGATGATGATGCTACCCCTTGATACCCCCGACAAGAAAGAATAAATACTGCTACACATCTGAAGGACTTTGCTCTGACATAAGCCTGTTGCATGCAAACATAAACAAAAAAAAAGTTTGTGAATCTATCTGAAAGTCAGAGATAGAGAATAAAATATATACTAGGAGAGCAGGAGAACATGTAGTGAGTTACAAAAGTGTTTGCGTTTTTGGATAGTTTCATGTTTAACCCTTTGCGGTCCATTTATTCAGCGTCTGTCAGGCGCGTCAGGTCCAATTTTTTTTCACATGAAGTTTATTTTAAACGCTGTGTTTAAAAGCAATTATATTCAAAGTAAAACAGGTTTAAAAGGCACTGCATATCAACAGGACACTCAGTACCTCATCTCCATCCCCACCCCACCCCTTGTTAGCTGTATTTATCACATACATCTTCATAGTCGTGTATACTGATAAATCATCTCCTGATCATTCGTTTTATCACCAAAGTCCTCAATAATGCAATCCAAGTAATTATTTTATTACTATAGCATCTCAAAAAGCTTGGCAAATGTCTGTGATATTCTTTGAGCACTGGATGCGGAAGCAGCTATCGTATTTGTTTATGACTGTCATTTCTGTGGTGCAGGGACTATGTGTTGCTCAGATCTGCCCCTTTTCTTCAGCTTCTCTCGGCTCCTATCGGTCTCACTCGGCCATTCACTGCTGCCCCTTTAAGTAATACAATGTAAACAGTAATAGTACAACGGAAGTAAGGTCAAGAACCGGAAGGATTAGACATGGATAGACATGGCAGGAATAGCAGCAGCAGGGTGGTAGATTAGTGCAGGAGAACAGTAATAAACATCATTAATGTTAACTAGTAAACCATGGAATAAAGTTCATGTGAACTGAGACCCACATGTGCATCTGAATATTAATTACATTTTTTACCAAAGAATAAAGACAATACAGGTGGCACCAGTGAAGATTGTGTGATTGGTTTGTGGCATCATCTAACTGGTAGAGATGAAGATCAAATGAGCAAAGCAACGCTGAGTCTGGAGATCGAACCTGTGGATTTTAGAATGTGGATTAAGTTGTGGGTTGTGTTCCAAGATGTGTGTGAAAGATGGGGGTTGTTGTGTGTCAACTGGAGGAACTGAGACATAAGACTTTATTGAGGAAGTGGAGTGAGTGATTCATGCACCCCGAGGAATGAGCAGACTTTATTACATCGCTATTGGAAGGAACTGCCTTGGAGGAGGTCCGCATGTGGGTTACCAGAGGGGAAACTAATGCTTATGTGTTATTTGATGTTTTATGGGAAGCATTTTGCAAAAGTCTATTTCTTAGTGTGTAACTTTTTTATATTTTAGAAAGCAAAAAGACAGTGAGACTGCAGGAATACTCATGCTTTTATTTCAGTTACTTGAAAACATTTGTAGGCAGTCTCTGGAGGCTGTTCCAAAGGGACAAGTAGTCCTCTGTGATCATTTAGTAGATTTGGTAAAGGATCTATTGCTGAGGAAGGAACTCTTTAGGTCCATTAGAGAGAGATCCAGTATATATTTCCTCCATGTCCGTGAAAAGGCAATCATCTGGACAGAGGAGGAGAAAATCTTCACAACTTGTAGATGTTTGGGGTGAAGGTTTGACTATAGATTCAGACCAAATTCTAAATAGTCCTGTGTTTGGTAATAATCAGCAAAAGGCTGTTTCACTTGATGACAGCTTTAAAATTGCAGAAATAAGGGCAAGCATTATTACAGGTCACAGAGACTTAACCATTTGGGACAGAGCAATAATGTACAAAGGTATAATGACAATAGAGATCCTGGATATACAGTGCCTTGCAAAAGTATTCAGACACTCTCACAGATTTCACATTTTGTTGCTTTAAAGCTTGCAGTCATGACACTTTGAAGTAGGAATTAATATGTGTTATATACACAACCTACTCCACACATTCAAAGCAAAAAGAAATTAATTAAATAGATAAATAATATGAAATAAAAATGGAAAAGTCATGATTGCACAAGTATTCAAACCCTTTGCTGTGGAAAACCTAAATTAATTCAGGTGTACAAAAGAGCTGAAATGGAAGAAAATGTGCATCAGTCAATAATATCCAGAACACTTCACAAAAGTAGTCTCTATGGCAGGGAGACAAGAAGGAAGCCATTACTAAAAATAAGCCATCTCAAAACCCGCATGGAGTTTGCAACAAAGCACCTGAGTGATCCTGCGAAAATGTGGCAAAAGGTGTTGCGGTCAGATGAGACCAAATTGGAAATTTTTGGTCTAAATGCCAAACGTTTCCCACAGACCCAAAACAGCACATCTCCCAGTCAACACCATCTCTAAGTTAAACATGGTGGTGGCAGCACCATGCTATTGGGATGCTTCTCCTCAGCAGGGACTGCAAAGCTTGTCAGGATCGAAAGAAAAATGGAAGGAGCAAGGTACAGACAAATACTAGAGGAAAACCTGTTTCAGTCTACCCAAATTCACCTTTCAGCAGGACAATGATCCAAAAGCACAAGGCCAAAGCTACACTGGAGTGGCTTAAGAATAAGAAAGTGAATGTCCTTGAGTGGCCCAGTCGAAGTCCTGACTTGAGTCCTATTGATAATCTGTGAAAAGACTTGAAAACTGCTGTCCATAAGCGACCCCCAAGCAACTTGATAGAGCTTGAGCAAATATGCCAAGAAGAATTGGCACAAATTGCACCAAGTCAACCAAGTTTTTTCTATTTAGCTTTTGCTGATATTTACTGTAACTTATCTTACCCTTAGAAGTCTTCAGTTTGAGCATTCAAGTTTTAAATAAAGTATTAAGTTTAAAAAAATGTGTATACATGTGGCAAAGTGGCTGGTGATTGTGAACAGGTATAGAGGTGATGCAGTGCAGACAATTTTAATCCAGTTTGGAAAGCTTTATTGTAATTCGGGTCTGGAGACCAAAAGAAAATGCCCCGGCAATACACAACTATGTGTACTGAGCAGAGCCAAAAACCAACGGGTTTACAGTCCCAAACAATAATCTTTATCCAGGTCCGGGGTATGTGTATTAGTGCTCGTGGTGGGTGATAAAACGTAATTTTAGTGACTGGTGTGAAGTGCTGTTCTGGCTTGTGCTGGCCCAAAAGCGATAGCTCCAGAAAAGTGTTTAGCTATCTGGTGATTTAACAAACAGGATAATTACTAACAATACGGAAAAACAAACAAACACTCATGAATATTCTTTTCACACAAAACAGTTTACAGGCAGTAACTACTGCAGCTCTCACAGTCCTTCCAGGCCAATTAACAAATCCAAGCGAAGGAAAAGATTAACGATTCTCTGACCCCTTTATGCTATCACGCATGACCCCTTGGTAAACAATTGCAGCTGCCTTTATTGCTTGCAGCTTTTACCTCGTTTACCTTCCAGGTCAATACATTCCTGCAACGGAGTCTCACCTTCTTCCAGGCTGACCAACTTCCAGACCCTGGAAATGAACTGTCAGGCTAGCCCGTCCAAAGACTTTCCCTTTCGCTACTTCTTGCCCTCACAGGTCGGGAGGGAGATTTCCAACCAGATCTCATTATATTTCCGTCACAATGCATAATTTTGTAATTTCACAAAATGGAACACATCAGAAAGGGTCTGAATACTTTTGCAAGGCACTGTAAGTATTTTCAGTAGTGCCCTCTGCAGTCAGAAGGTGGCCAGTCCATATACTGTATTCCAGATGTCAAGAGGTGGGTCATATTGTGTGAAATTGCCCATAGAGTTCTACTCAGCTTGGATCTGCTGATGCTGGTGCGTCTCGTCAGCCTCTGTAAAACGAATTCCCACTGCCATTGAAAGCCACATTGTAGAGGGGGCTCTTGTTTAAGGACAACTATAGATCAGCTGTTATAGAAAAATGTCGGGACAGGTAATGAGGGGAGGGGTGGAAGTTTCCTCTTTTGCTTTCCAGTTAGGTTAACACAATTACAGAGAGCTTTTTAAATCAGGACTTCCTAAATAAGAAAGAAGAATTGTTCTCTATGGTTGGATGGTTAAGGCTAGCTGCTGCTAATGTAGCAGCTGCTGCCTGATGCCAAGGGGAAATTACTCCCTGAGTGTTCTCTACATTGCAAGGGTCAGTTCCCAGTACAAGGGTAAATTACTCCCCAAGTTTTCTCTACATTGCAAGGGTCAGTTCCCAGTACAAGGGGAAATTACTCCCTAAGTGTTCTCTACATTGCAAGGGTCAGTTCCCAGTACAAGTAGCAAAATGACAGGAGAGGATGTGTTGCTTAGACCACAAATGCGTCTTGGAGTAATCTCCTGTGCAGATACAGTTAATGAACAACTGCCACAAATACAGTTTAACCACATGTCTGCTGGAGTAAGGTGGTTAGTGTGGAGGACCTAAATACCTCCTGTAAGGCAAGACAGATTTATTTCTCTAGATTTAAATACAATTAATTGCACGTTAACCCTTTGAGGTTCTATGTCGGACCAGGTCCAACATTACAATTTTCTCTTTCTGGTCCGATGTCAGACCTTGTCCGACATCATCAAAAAGACGTAAAGCACAGGTAACTGGTCGTTTTTCTTTGGAAAAAGCAGAGAAAACCTTTCAATGACCGAGTGAGACCAATAGGAGCTGAATGAATCTGAAAAAAGGGGGGGGGGGGGGTATCTGAGCAACACAGAGATAACAGAGCCTTTTGAGACGTTACAGTAATAAAATAATGACTTGAATCACATCATTGAGGAGTTTGGTGATAAAATTAGTGATCTGGAGAGGATTTATCAGTATGCACGACTATAAAGAGGTATGTGAAAAATACAGCTAACAAGGGGTGGGGCATGCCTGGAGATGCAGTGCTGATGTAGTTTTGCTATGCAGTGCATTTTAAGAACATAAGAAAGTTTACAATCGAGAGGAGGCCATTCGGCCCATCTTGCTCGTTTGGTTGTTAGTAGCTTATTGATCCCAGAATCTCATCAAGCAGCTTCTTGAAGGATCCCAGGGGGTCAGCTTCAAGAACATTACTGGGGAGTTGATTCCAGACCCTCACGATTCTCTGTGTAAAAAAGTGCCTCCTATTTTCTGTTCTGAATGCCCCTTTGTCTAAACTCCATTTGTGACCCCTGGTCCTTGTTTCTTTTTTCAGGCTGAAAAAGTCCCTTGGGTCGACACTGTCAATACCTTTTAGAATTTTGAATGCTTGAATTAGGTCACCGCGTAGTCTTCTTTGTTCAAAACTGAACAGATTCAATTATTTTAGCCTGTCTGTATATGGCATGCCTTTTAAACCTGGAATAATTCTGGCCGCTCTTCTTTGCACTCTTTCTACAGCAGCAATATCTTTTTTATAGCAAGGTGACCAGAACTGAACACAATATTCAAGATGAGGTCTTACTAATGCATTGTACAGTTTTAACATTACTTCCCTTGATTTAAATTCAACACTTTTCACAATGTATCCGAGCATCTTGTTAGCCTTTTTTATAGCTTCCCCACATTGTCTAGATGAAGACATTTCTGAGTCAACAAAAACTCCTAGGTCTTTTTCATAGATTCCTTCTCCAATTTCAGTATCTCCCATATGATATTTATAATGTACATTTTTATTTCCTGCGTGCAGTACCTTACACTCTTCCTTACACTCAACCTGTTTTACTCTGAAAAAAAAATTAAACAATGCATCTGAAAATAAATTGGACCTGACGCACCTGACAAGCGCTGAATAAATGGACTGCAAAGGGTTAAACATATCTGAAATAAAAAAAAAAATACAAAAAATATTTTAAACGTGTACGAAATATTTTACGCACCAAATATTTAAATCGTAGCAGCCCTAGCACACACCAATGATTGTACCCATATTTGGAGAGAAAAGCATTTGTTCTGATTCCAGCCATGTTTAGTGAGTATGTGACTATCGTTTTCTACGATTATTGAATAATTTAAAAATGTTAATGATACAATTATCATGAATATTCGTAATCACGATATATTGTACTATCGAGAAATCGTTTCATCCCTAGTAGCCGTATTAATAAAATATCCCCTATCCTTCTAGCAGAATAACGACATAACGACATGAGTCATTATGGCAGCTGTACATATACCAACTGCCATAAAACAAACGTGGAAATGGCATTGTAAAATGAAGGTGAAAAAACTCACTGTTTTGGTTCTTGTTTATTACATTCCACGTAACAAAGTCACTGTATAAAATAATAAAAAAAAAAAACACCTACCTACTGTTTCAAATAGACTGAATAACCCAAACTATCACATAGTAGGCCTATATTTAAATCAGAAAGTACACCCTCGCTATAACGGCCTTCATTATAATGAGTCTTCGGTTATGGCGAACCTGGCTCCTGGGCCCCAAAGAAAACCCACCTCCATAGTGAAGTCAACTCTTTTGTCTAATAAAAAGCGCACGCTGTGTAACTATAACTTACATCCAAAACGAAAATCATTTTATGTTACAACAAAGCTGGAAACTATGTTGATCATTTGAAAAAAGGAGTAACGCAGGCATATCTCTGCTGTAAATGTATGTTGTCAAAAAGCAACAATGCGGCAAAGCAAAATTGATTAACCCTTTGCAGTCCTATGTCAGACCAGGTCCAACATTAAAATTTTCCCTTTCCAGTCCGATGTTAGACCCTGTCCAACTTCATCGAAAAAGACATCAAGCATAGGTCTCTAGTCGTTTTTTCTCTGGAAAAAGACAAAAAAACCTTTCAATGGCCGTGTGAGACCGATAGGAGCAGAATGAAGCCGAAAAAAGGGTGTATCTGAGTGTGACAGAGATCGAATGACTCTTGGTGTTAGATCTCCTTCCCGACCTGTGAGGGCACTAGAAAGAAGGAACAGAGTACCCTTAAGCAAATGGCAAGACAATTTATTCCGTAGGGTAGGTGGAAGTCGGCCATTTAGGAAGGAGGCGAAGCTACGGCACCCAAGCTCACTGACCCGGACGGTAGACGACGTGGCATCCGAGGATTGGAGGAGCAGATGTGCTTGTTAACCCAGGGGTCATGGGCGAGGGTATAAATAGGGGGTCGTACCTTCAGTGATCTGTTCCTTTGCATATGGTTATATCAATCGACCTAGAAGGAGCCCGTATATATTGAAACCGAAAGCCGCGAGTGTTTTGTCAGTCTGTGTACTAACTCTGTGTGTCTTGTGTTGTTTGTCTTCTCACGAAAAGAATACAAAATATGATACGAAACTGCAGCCGCAGGCCAGCTTAAACCCGGATATCACAAGTCACCTTTTGTACTACAGGAACTGTCTCTGCACCGCTAGCACTAAAATCCTGCATTGTAGGAACTGTGTCTGTGTTTGTGTTTTGTGTCGATGAGAAAAGACGGGACTTTTTGGATGCGTGTCAAACCTGTGGGATTTTACAAACAGGAGTGATACACACCGCTGTACCGCTTCCATCATTGTTATTGTTTGCAGGTTCTGTCATAAGGCTCTGGACATTATAGTCATTAATAAACACCCTTGTACCTGTAAATCATTTGTCTTTGTGATTAATCCGCTCTGCACTGCACTCATCTGCACGTATTCACCACTTTGCCACACTGAGCAATACAGTGCATTGCTGGACACTCGGTTCAGGAAAAAAAACAGTATGCTGTCTTTAAGCATACACATTCTAACCCCTTTCGTGAAACACATGCTTTACTAGTTAAAAAGTAGAACTACGTAAGTTAGTAAGAATGTATTGCATAAAAAAAGAAAACAGAAATCGATGCACTTCTGAAGATTGTGTTTTGTTCACTATTACGTTATCTCTCCTGCACCTTTAAGACTCCAGTGAGCGTGTCTTTCATAGGTGGGCGAGACCTCCAAGCTCCATTCAAAAATTGCCCCATCAGGAAATACAGTCCTTGGGAGACCGAATCAATTTTAATATGACAAGCCAAAATGGCTGCCAAATAGACCTTCAGTGTAGAGGGTGATTTCCCCTAATCAAAAATGTCATGTACAAATTGTAGTATAACTGTCATGGGACAGGTTGTAGTGTCAAACCCCTTAGGCAGGCACCACCTTTGAAATACTACCCCCACTTGTACCCATACTGGAAACTCTGGCATTTGTGCTCTGGCATTTTGTAAGGCGTCAGTGACCATATTAGAAAGGCCCAGACGGCTCAAATGGTGCTGTTCAGGGGCCAGACCCAGAGCTGCAGGCTCAATGTCACTGAGAACGTGGACAGGCTCCTAGAATGAACAGGAGATGACCCAGTAGTAGTCAAATTCAGAGAGCTAGGAAGGAAATTAAAAGACAAGACAAATCTGTGGTATTTTCTGGGATACTGCCATCATCTTGCAAAGGAGCATATGGACGCTGGAAATAATTAATCTAAACGCATGGCTGAAAATGTGGTACACACAGGAAGGCTTCACCTATCTTGAACATTGGACCACATTCTACAAAAAAGACTATCTATATAGGCAGGATGGACTGCACTTAAATAAAAAGGGAATGAATCTACTTGGAGAAAAGATCCCCAAGCAGATTCAAAAGCATTTAAATTAGAAAGGAAGGGGGGAGAAATCAACAAAAAAACAGAAGGGAGACCACATCAAAACAAGGGCAAAACTCAGGTAAGACAGCCATTAAATGTATTTATCTAAATGCTAGAAGTATCAGAAAAAAAAAGTTAAAACTTGAAGCTACTGCACTAACAAGTAACTATGATGTGATAGGTGTTACAGAAACTTGGTTGTCTGAGAGTAATGGAGACAAATATAATATTTGTGGGTATACACTGTATAGGAAAGACAGGCAGGACAGAAGAGGTGGAGGAGTAGAGCTATACATAAGAAACAGTCTTGAAACCCAGGTGTTAAATTTGGATGAAGAAAACAACGCCAAATCAATATGGGTCAGAATAATAGACAAAAATTAAAAGGGCATAATAATAGGAGCATGCTGTAGACCTCCAAATTCAGACAATGAGCAAAATAATGTGTTATACAATGACATTAGAAATGCGTGTAGCAAAGGAGATGTCATACTAATAGGGGATTTCAACTTCCCCCATATAAAATGTGAAAACCCAGTGGGTAGCATGACAAATGATTGCTTCCTAATGCAATTTGTCAAGGCACTGACTAGAGGGGAGGCAGGCCTTGATTTAATCTTTTTAAACAGCGAATACAGAATAACTAAAACAGAAGTCAGAGAACCACTGGCAAACTCAGACCACAACATGCTCTCATTTGAAGTGATTTTTAAAACCCAAAAAGTAATGACTAAAGCTAGGGTTTACCATTTTAGAAAGCCAAACTATGAAGGTATGAAACAAAGACTAACAGAAGTAGATTGGAGTAAAATAGAGAAAACATCCACAGAAAAAGGATGGCTACTTTTAAAAAATGTAGTACTAGAGGCGCAAAACAATTACATCCCTAAAGCAGACAAATCTAAATCTAAAACTAAATTGGCAAAATGGTTTAATAGATCAATTTAAAAAAAATACTCTGTGAATAAAGACACTTTACAGAGTGTTTAAAAGGGACCAAAAGCAAAGTACACAGAAAGAATAAATGCAAGTCAAAAAGGAAGTTAGAAAGGGCAAGAGAGAAATAGAAATGAACATGCTAAGGGGGCTAAAACCAATTCCAAAATGTTTTTTTCCCAATATTACAACAGCAAGAGAACATTCAAAGAGGAGGTTAAATGTCTAAGAGATACAAATGGCAAAATCATAGATGAAGAAAAAAAAAGCAAATCTATTAAATAATTGCTTTTCACAAGTTTTTACAAAGGAGGATACGGACAACATGCCCCACATGTCATCCAGTTCCTATCCAGTTTTAAATAACTTTAGCATAACCAAGGCAGAAGTGTTAAAGGGACTAGGAGCTCTTAAAATAAACAAATCCCCTGGGCCGGATGAGATCCTCCCAATAGTACTCAAAGAAATGAAAGAAGTAATTTACAAACCACTAACCAAGATCATGCAGCAGTCTCTTGACACAGGGGTGGTACCGACAGACTGGAAAATTGCAAACGTAATACCGATCCACAAAAAGGGAAACAAAACTGAACCAGGTAACTACAGACCAGTAAGCCTGACTTCTATTATATGCAAACTTATGGAAACTATAATAAGATCCAAAATGGAAAATTACCTATATGGTAACAGGGTCCTGGGAGACAGTCAACATAGTTTTAGGAAAGGATCGTGTCTAACTAACTTGCTTGATTTTTTTGAGGATGCAACATTGATAATGGATAATTGCAAAGCATATGACATGGTTTATTTAGATTTCCAGAAAGCTTTTGACAAAGTCCCGCACAAAAGATTAATTCTCAAACTGAACGCAGTTGGGATTCAAGGAAACACATGTACATGGATTAGGGAGTGGTTAACATGTAGAAAACAGAAAGTACTGATTAGAGGAAAAACCTCAGAATGGAGTGTGGTAACCAGTGGTGTACCACAGGGATCAGTATTAGGTCCTCTGCTATTCCTAATCTACATTAATGATTTAGATTCTGGTATAGTAAGCAAACTTGTTAAATTTGCAGACGACACAAAAATAGGAGGAGTGGCAAACACTGTTGCAGCAGCAAAGGTCATTCAAAATGATCTAGACAAGATTCAGAACTGGGCAGACACATGGCAAATGACATTTAATAGAGAAAAGTGGAAGGTACTGCACGCAGGAAATACAAATGTACTTTATAAATATCATATGGGAGATACTGAAATTGGAGAAGGAATCTATGAAAAAGACCTAGGAGTTTTTGTTGACTCAGAAATGTCTTCATCTAGACAATGTGGGGAAGCTATAAAAAAGGCTAACAAGATGCTCGGATACATTGTGAAAAGTGTTGAATTTAAATCAAGGGAAGTAATGTTAAAACTGTACAATGCACTAGTAAGACTTCATCTTGAATATTGTGTTCAGTTCTGGTCACCTCGCTATAAAAAAGATATTACTGCTCTAGAAAGAGTGCAAAGAAGAGCGACCAGAATTATTCCGGGCTTAAAAGGCATGTCATATGCAGACAGGCTAAAAGAATTGAATCTGTTCAGTCTTGAACAAAGAAGATTATGCGGCAACCTAATTCAAGCATTCAAAATTCTAAAAGGTATTGACAATGTCGACCCAAGGGACTTTTTCGACCTGAAAAAAGAAACAAGGACCAGGGGTCACATTTGGAGATTAAACAAAGGGGCATTCAGAACAGAAAATAGGAGGCACTTTTTTACACATAGAATCGTGAGTGTCTGGAATCAACTCCCCAGTAATGTTGTTGAAGCTGACACCCTGGGATCCTTCAAGAAGCTGCTTGATGAGATTCTGGGATCAATAAGCTACTAACAACCAAACGAGCAAGATGGGCCGAATGGCCTCCTCTCAATTGTAAACTTTCTTATGTTCTTATGTTCTTAGACTAACCCTCACCCTTAACCTAACCTTAATATTAGAAAAAAGTCTTCACCTTCCAACAAAACAAACCGTGGCGAAAGTGTGGAAGAGAAAACACCTGGCATTGCAGCAGCCCCAATCACAGTGATCGCCATGTTTTTATACTGATGCTTCGCTGACATACGCCCATCTGCCTGCTGGAATAACTGATTGCTTTCTGCTGTTGCGCCACGCAGACGGGTAATTATCCCCGATGGAGCACGACAGCTGTTAAACAATTAAATAAATCAATCTATTTACAATAATTAACCCAAAAATATACAATAAACTACATATTTCCCACGTGCAGGGTTTCTGTCACATTGAGATATCTAAAACTGAAATAGTAATATCTTAAATTGATTTACAGATATCTTTAAATAATGTTTTGGGGGTGGGGTGTGATCATGTTCTGTTTAGGATCTGGTAAGGATCCTGGCACATTCTGAACTAGCTGCATTTGGTTTATGGTGCGTGCCAGGAGGCCACCATCTAGAGAATTGCAGTAGTAAAGTCGAGAGGAGACATATGCACGATAGAGTATCGCCGCATCCAGGAGGGAAAGGAAGGGATGAATTTTGGAGATGTTTTGAAGATGGTAGAAGGAAAATTTGACCAAGGCTTCGTACTGTCGGGGAAGGCAGCAGCAGACAGTTTCCGAGGTTCAGGGCAGCTATATTTAGATTCTTAAGTTAAGTTTTAGATCCTCCTGAAGAAGTTCATATTTGCTAGTGTTCAGTTGAAGAAAACTGGCAGATATCCAGGTCTCGATGTCTTGAATGCAAGTCGAGAGCCGGACCATGGCAGAGGGACATCCAAGGTTTATTTTTAAGTAGAGTTGGGTGTCGTCAGCATAGGAGTGAAACATGAGGTTGTGTTGGCGAATGAGGGGACCCAAATGAAGCATGTAGTTATTGAAGAGAAGGGGCCCAAGAACAAATCCTTGAGGGACACCACAAGTGACTGGGTTTGCAACATCACTGCATACAGCATTAAAAACAGACTGCATGCATCCGGGTAGGTAAGAGGACATCCAGGAAAGACAGGATCTAGAGATTCCAACATACCTCTGAAGGTGGTCAAAAAGAATGCCATGATCTATGGTGTCAAAAGCGGTTGTTAGGTCAAGGAGGACAAGCACAGAGGGAGCAGCAGAATCAGCATTAAGCAGGAGATCATTCAAAATCCAGAGCAGAGCAGTTTCATTGCTGTGATGTGGCTGGAAGCCAGACTGTAGAGATTCAAGCAAATTGTTATCCGTGAGATGTTTCATCAGCTGACTGACTACAGCCCTTTAGAGTTTTGGAGAGAAAAGGGAGATTGGAGATGGGATTGAAATTAGATAAGTCAGCCAGATCAAGGGAGGGTTTTTGGAGTACTGGCATAACTTGGGAAAGCTTAAGGACAGCAGGAACTGAGCTAGTGTCCAGGAATAGGTTGAGAGTGTGCATAATGGAGGGAGCAAGATCAGAAGCACAGAGACAGACAAGGTTAGTTGGCCAGGGGTCCAGGGGGCATGTGGCAGTACTTGATTTCAACAGTAAGCCAGCAACATCAGCAATGGGGAGAGGGGAGAAAAGGAGGAGAGGGCAGGAGGAGCAACCGGAGGAGCATCAAGGTTGCCAAGTAGTAGAATGGGTTTGTGCTGGGAGAGCGTAGAATAGATGTTGTTGATTTTTTTCTGAAAGAGAAATTATAACAGGTAAGAGGAGGATGAACGGGAGATGGATCTGTCGGTGCCTGGATGTAGGATTTTGTCAATGGTCTTAAAGAGAACATTGGGCTTACCGTGTCTCATAGTTATGATTTCAGAGAAGTATTTCACCTTGGCCGCGCACGCTAGTAGCTCGTGAGATCATCGGTCTAGATCTCTGTGATTGTAAGCGGGGCAACTGTGTCGACGATATGAGTAAGGGTGGCGTTGTAGAGGGTCACTGCATCATCAGCTGAGGACGGGAGAGTACCAGTTAGATGGAGATGCAGAGAAACATTCTGAGAGTTTCAGAGGATTAAGCAGATTCTTGGGACGGAAGGAGGTAACAGTATCAGTTGCAGAGGAAGGAGTTTAATATTAGCAGTGATTAAGAAATGGTCAGAGAGAGAGAGATATCTGAGACATAGAGATTGGGGATATCAAGGCCCCTGGTGATGAGCAGATTCAGGGTGTGTCCTCGGGTGTGAGTGGGGACGTTGAAAGATTGAGAGAGTCCAAGACAGTCCAGAAGCATGTTGAAGTCACCTAGGATTAGGATTTTGTCAGTAGAAATACAGACAAGGGAGAGGAATTTTGAAAACTTGGAAATAAAAGCAAAGTGCTCTTAGGTGGATGGTAGATAACAACAAGGGTGAGGAATATGGGAGAGGGGAGCTTGATGGCGAGATGCTCAAATGAAGAAAAGGCAGGCAAAGAAAGAACTGAGGAAGAGAGCAGAATTTGCAGTAACAGCAGTGCCCACGCCTCGACCAGTGAGGTGAGGTTTGTCAAAGAGGGAATAGCCCTTTGGGGTGGCTAGAAGCAGCGAGTGCATGTCGTTTACAGAGTGCCATGTTTCAGCTAGACAGAGAAGATCAAGATTGGTATTGGTTATAAATTTGCTGAGAAGCAGAGATTTGTTAGTCAGAGTGGAACATTTGAAAAAGGAGATTTTCAAGTTTGTAGCAGGCAGTGTTCATTCTGGGCGTGGAGAATGAGTGAGCCTGCTTTGTCCAGGTGATCCAGACGTGAGGTGTCAGAGTGGGAATAAGGCCTCTAGTAGCCATTGGGAGAGATTTGGGAAAGGACCTCGGTCTACCTGTCCTCGCTCTGACTGCCACAGCTCAGACTGCTCTTGGACATGTGTCCCTTAGACTGGCACAGCTTAGACTGTCCTTGGACATGTGGTCAGACTGCCACATCTCAAACTGCCCTTGGACTTGTATCGCTTAGACTGGCTGGTGCTTAGAACAGCTCGCGTTCTAATACAACCTCACAATTCAACACGCCCCAACACAGTTTGGATCACTTAATAACTTTTTTTTTTTAATTTAAGTGCAGGCTGGTTACCTAAGCAAGCAATGATTATAACAAATAAACTACAATCCACTTACCTACTTCAATGCCGTTTCAAACAGCAACTCAATTTCCAGCCAGGGGAAGGGCAGATACCAAACGTGTTTGCAGGTTGTGCTCTCAAAACTAAATAATTGCTGGATTATGGCTCTCAATATGTATGCAGGACATCACAGAACTCACACACACACACCCTAGTTAGAGGAAAATAAAAGCTAATCGCTGTTTACTTTACACTAAATTTGCATCAGCCCTACAATTCAACACCCCAACACAGTTTGGATCACTTAATTTCTGTTTTTATTTTTTTTATTTAAGTGCAGGCTGGTTACCTAAGCAAGCACTGATTATAGCAAATAAACTACAATCCACTTACCTATTTCAGTGTCATAATTACGACTATAATTCTGAGACGAGAAGTGCATTTGTATTCTGATCTTAAGGACCCTCAGCTAAGGCTTTATTGTTTGAGCTACACAGAAAGTGTGGCTTGCTGCTGAGATTTCAATAGTTTTCTAACTGACAGGCTGGATGTGTGTAAATCTCGATTGTATTGTATTTGTAATTTAAATGCATTTTAAAAATACACCTGTTTTAAGAGTACTCAAGTATGTTGTGAAATTCCTGAGAATGTACATTTGACAATTATTTCAAGTTTCATTGGCCCTTACATTATTTGTTCTGAATTTGTGCGATAAGCATTCCTTAGCAAGTGACTTGTAAAAGGATTAAATGATATAAGGAAGTGTAGTTATGTTTTAGTAATATGTTCATTCTTCAAATTGGCCCTGGAATTTAACACATTTTGACCCATTGGAATGATGTTAATCAAATCACACTTGCACTGGCCTACCACCTCCAAGCATTCCATGTAAAGGTCCATTTAAAAAATCTAGAAGAGTATAGTATGACAACATTATGATCTCAGCATTCTAGTAAAAGTTGTTGTGAACTTTGTCAATGTACAGAAAATTAACAAGTAATTTAAGATTCAGTTCAGCAGTTCAGTTCAGTTTGTTCAATATATGCTATAGCCCAGGATGTACATATACTTTTTTATTCAATATAATAATGACTCTGCAAAACATGCAGCACCAATTGATGTAAGCACACAAAACTCTTTCGATCATTTCCTGCCATCAATACTTACAGGAAACTATTAAACTCATTTAGTTATCAGTCAGTAGTGATTAAAAATATTGCAATGTCAGCCTAGGTACCAATACAAGCAACACAAAATAATAACAAAATAAACAGTTCTTTTTTTCATGTTCCATGTGGTAAGGTATAGTGGTGTCTGCAAAACAGGTTTTGATATGTGATACTTTATATACAGTATTCTCAAATTGCTATGTCCACAATTACAACATGAGATGAAGCAAGTGATATTGAGTTTTATAGTGTGTATCCAAATTGGGCCATAGATTTGACCCCCTGCCCCTGCCCCTGCCCCACCAAAGAAAAAAAAAGAAACCCCTCAATATTAACCCCAATCACTAATCACCATATTTATAGTGCCCATGACATTTCTTACCTGTTGATGCCAGTAAGGCCCTCTTTTCCAAAGTATTTTCTGTTATTATTTTTCTTAGAGCTGTAAAATAATGGAATTATTATTTTAAAACTGACAAAATACGGTACAAGACCTTATACATTTGCTCTGCTATGTTATGTTATTATTATCAAGTGCATATGATTCATATTTGAAAGGCATCAATCAGTTTGTCAATCCAAAAGCTGAATACAGGTTGTGAAATTATCATCCAGAACAGTGCACAGTAGTTATACAAGAATAGATAGAACTGTAAGGCTTCCAAGCTACCAGCTTCTAAAATAACGCAGAACACTATTTTTTGTTTATTACCAGTTAGGTGTTGTGGTATGTAGACACTTCTATGCTCGGACTCTGGAAGCAAGTTTTGCATGTTGAGTAGTGTAATGTGATACAGGTGTCAATTTAAACTTTTTCAATTATAACAACTTAACAAAGATTTCAATTTAATTACATTAAAACATTTATATTTTTAAATAAGATATTTTAAACAGTTTTACTAATAATAAAAAACTAAATGAAATCAAAGAAAACAATTTGACTTGGCCCCATGCTTGATTCGAACCATATCCGTGAAAGAGAATTTGCATAACAAAGTATTGCATTGCGGGTTTAATTTTACCCATCGCTATGGAAAATTTACACTTAGATAGAGGGCCCCCCAGCCATGGCAAACATTAAGGCATGGTACATTCTGGAATCTAGTTCTAATGATGGAAGATAAAGTTACCACTATTGTGATATAAAATTCTCTGTGGCTGATTAATAGCTTTTAACCGTTATGTTGGAGTGTTTTTAATGTCTTTATGTCTTCGTCTGAGTTTAATGCTCATGGTTTTTAGAGACAATCTTAATCAGTCAAAAGATAAGACAAGCTTTTATAAACTTTTTGTTCTTCCTCCATTTAGAAAATGTCATTTATACATGCTGCATAAATAGAATAAATGCATAGTGAATAAAAACATGCAAACTGCTTTGAGCATAGGAACATTATTTGCTTCAATACTAAACAAAGTAAAAAAGATTAATTATTAACTACTAATACAGCGATGCTATGTTTATTATAAGCCATCTCCATGCAAAGCTTTAAAAAAAAAAAAAAATATCAAAACAAATGGTAAATGTACAATAACCAGCAATGGATGTCTTCTTTCTTAACTTTTGAAGTACCTGCCTCCTTCTCCCTAGTTCTGCTTTTCTTAAAGCTCTGACACAGTACTCTGTACTCTTTCTTGATATTGTCAACACAACCAATAAGAAGCTTGGTTTGTGTATTTGTAAGGCTATTTTAAACAAATGAGCATTGCATTTATGAAGCTTGCTTTGTTTAATTCAATGCATTTAAAAGCTACAAAAACACGTTGCCAGTGTCAGCACATTGCAAAAAAAGAGTAAAACGCTTTCTTAATTGATGTTTTGAATAGCCACTGCTACACTGCTCACCTATCTTAAAGGGGAATGCACCAAAAGGCTGATTGCTACAACACTTGCTTTCTGTTTCCATTGCAGATGCTGCAATTGTTGCCAATGTCATTACTCTACTTTTAATATTTATTTATTTAGCAAGGCGATTAATTGATCAGGTTGTATTAGTGTCTTACTATATGTCTTACATAGTAACGATGACCCTATCTGCACTCTGTAAGGAGTTATAAGCAAGAGTGGTCCATTTTGGCCATCTTAGATTGACGAAAACTCAACATTTTAATAACTTTTGATGCTCTCATGTTTAATAAGATCCCTGGAAAGTTTCAGCTCAATCGATCCAGCAGTTCTGGAGGAGATGCATTTTAAAGCTAAAATGCAAAATCCAAACATGGCGGCTATATGTCACATCATGTGATATGTGTAATTGCACACCCCTCCACAACATATGTGAGAAGTTTGAAAGCAATAGCAGCAATGTTTTTTGTTGTTTTAGTGTCTTCAAAATAAATTACCAAAAAGACAACATCCAATATGGCTGCCAAACCATGTGACCTATTCACTCAATTTTTTTTCAGGGTCAACTAGCCATACTCATGTACCACCATACCAAACTGTGAGTGATTTCGTGCAAAGGTTTTTGTTTTATGGGCTGTTAAAGTCCTTGGTAGACGATAAGAAATAACAACAGTGATAACCCTATCATGAGAGGTCAAAGGTAACAGGCACAGGACTGTTTTTGATACAACGCATATGGGTTCTTATATGTGTTCCATTGTAACAGTGGCCCTATTTGCATTCTATAAGGAGTTATCGATTACTTTCACTTTTCACCTCTGATGTCATAAACATGGCCGCCATTGACTAAACTTTTTCTTTGACTAACTTTTAAAGATTGATCATTCATAAACATGTACAGCAAGTTTCAGAGCTCTACCATATGTGGTTTCGGAGGAGAAGAGTTTTGAAAATGGCCAAAATTTAGCAAAAATCTGACATGGCTGCCAATCCATGTGACCTTCTCTCTCTCTCTCTCTCTCTCTCTCTCTCTCTCTCTCTCTCTCTCTCTCTCTATATATATATATATATATATATATATATATATATATATATATATATATATATATATATATATATATATATATATGCAATGTATAAACCACGATGGGCCGTGCGGTTCCCATGTTATATATCATGCCCGGGTGCTGGTCTTAAGCTCGCTGTCAACACAGATGTTAAAACTCCTACTGTTAAAAAATACATTTACTCCAGCTCTCAGTGTTAAAAAACTGGAGACTGAATACTGGTCACCAGTTAAAGTTCTGGCACTGGCATAAAATTCCTTCAAAATACTGTTTAGGTTTTCTGGACTTATTTCTTTAAAATTAATATTGATATTATTTTCATTAAGCCAGTCTTTAAATACATTAACAGCCCATGTTGTAGTCTTTTTAGTATTTTTTCATTTTTGTTTTCTTCTATTACATTTAGCTGTGCCTCATTTAATCTTATGTGTATACTGTTGACAGTTTCTGTAGCACTTATTTTATTTCTCTTTTTTTCAGGTGGATTACTGTCTTCACTGGGAAAGTTAGTGCTGTACCAGTTCTCTGGAGTTTCATACCTAAATATGTTAAAGGAAATTGGTGGAATGTCACTCATTTTGTGGCAGTGGTTTTATAGATAGATATATATATATATATATATATATATATATATATATATATATATATATATATATATATATATACAGTGCCTTGCAAAAGTATTCAGACCCCTGACCAATTCTCTCATATTACTGAATTACAAATGGTACATTGAAATTTTGTTCTGTTCGATATTTTATTTTAAAACACTTAAACTCAAAATCAATTATTGTAAGGTGACATTGGTTTTATGTTGGGAAATATTTTTAAGAAAAATAAAAAACTGAAATATCTTGCTTGCATAAGTATTCAACCCCTGTGCTGTGGAAGCTCCCAGTTTGCACCGATGAAAGAAATTGCCCTAACGAGGACACAATTACCTTACCATTGGCCTCCACCTGTGAACCATTAAAGTTGCTGTCACATTTTCTGGATAAAAACCCCACTGTTGAAGGATCATTGGTAAGGTTGTGAATCTGAAGGAAAATGAAGATCAAAGAGCATTCTACAGAAGTTAGAGATAAAGTAATACAAATGCATAGATTAGGGAAAAGGTACAAAATAATATCCAAGTGTTTGGATATCCCAGTGAGCACAGTTGGATCAATAATCAGGAAGTGGAAGCTGCATCACACCACCCAGGCACTGCCAAGAAAAGGCCGTCCCTCAAAACTCAGCGCTCAAACAAGAAGGAGAGAGAAGCCACAGAGAGGCCAACAATCACTTTGAAGGAGCTACAGAGTTCAATGGCTGGGAGTGGAGTAATGGTGCACCAGTCAACCATATCAAGAGCTCTGCATAACACTGGCCTGTATGGGAGGGTGGCAAGAAAGAAGCAGTTACTCAAAAAGTACCATCTGAAAGCACGTCTGGAGTTTGCCAGAAAGCATGAGAGCGACCCAGCTGTGATGTGGGAAAAGGTTTTGTGGTCAGATGAGACCAAGATAGAGCTTTTTGGCCAAAACTCAAAGCGCTATGTGTGGCGCAAACCTAACAATGTCCATGCCTCAAGACATACCATACCTACAGTGATGTATGGAGGTGGCAGCATCATGCTGTAGGGATGCTTCTTATCAGCAGGGACTGGGCATCTTGTTACAATTGAAGGAAGAATGGATGGAGCAAAATACAAGAAAATACTGCAAGAGAATCTGCTTCAGTCTGCTAAAAAACTGAAGCTTGGAAGGAAATTCATCTTTCAGCAGGACAATGATCCCAAGCACAAGGCCAAAGCAACACTGGAGTGGCTCAAGAACATTGTGGGGGTTGAATACTTATGCAAGTAAGATACTTCAGTTTTTTTATTTTTCTTAAAAATATTTCCCAACATAAAACCAATGTCACCTTACAGTAACTGATTTTGAGTTTAAGTGTTTTAAAATAAAAATATCAAACAGAATGAAATTTCAATGTACCATTTGTAATTCAGTAATATGAGAGAATTGGTCAGGGGTCTGAATACTTTTGCAAGGCACTGTGTGTGTATATATATATATATATATATATATATATATATATATATATATATATATATAAGGGTGCTCGAAAGAAGAGGTATGGTTCTGAGTTTGTCACATACAGCGATCAAGGAGGACAGAGTGAGGAGCCTAAAGTTTACAGCCCAAAGGGGCTCCCAAGTGACGCAACTGGTAAAGGTGCTCCACGTGGAGTGCAGGATGCGCCCTGGTGCTGAATCAGTGAAAATATTCACTTCAATGAAAAATTAAGGACAAAATAAATGCGGTCCGTAGGAGGAGAGTGGGGTCTTGCAAGACAGTCATAACAGAGAAAGTAATTGTTAATGGAACTTTTATTTTTAACTCTGCAAATCAAGTAAATATTTGTTTTTTAACTTTCACGTGTTATTAAGAGTGCTCTTGCCTCATTCTCCTGTCAGTTTACTGACTAGAGCTGGTTTTGACCCCTCTTGTGAGATTGATGAGTGGCCATTACTCTTTTCTACTAAATAAGGCCTCATGTAGTTTTCAGATACCGTGTGGAGAGCTGTTCTGGGCGTCGTCCTCTACGGCAATTTAATCGGCCACAGCGACCAAAAAACAAAACAAAATAAAACAGCTTGGGTCTAGCGCCCCTCTCAAGCCTTGGGCTCACCTAGTGCAGCTGCGCATGCCCTCGGCAAACACGCCAACTAAATCGGCTGCATAACATGGCATCGACCGTGGTTCTCCCGCTGTACCTGTAGACTGGGAACAGCGTCTACCCAGCTCCGATTGAGGTGTAATCATCTCGGCACCACCTACAGCCCGACGCCAATGGCGCCTACCATCGGCACCGACAGCGCTCGCCTCAGCACCGATCCCAGCACCGATTGACTTGGCACTGGTGAACTTGAGCCCGGCACCGACCGCACTACCCATCGGCACCGACCTCGGCAACGATTGACTGGGCACCGACACTCAGCACTGACAGCACTCTCCTCGATGCCAATCCCGGCACCGACGGATTCGGCACCGGTGAACAGCTTCGGAGCCGTCTACAGCCCGGCACCAACCTTGGCGCCAAAAGACATGGTACCGACCGCTAGGCACCGATCGTGGTTCCTCTCGGCATTGAGTGCAGCAGCCCCGCCTACACACATGCCATGTCAGTGCGTTCAACTGGGTCCTCTGCTGGTTTTCACCAGTGCAACCAGTTTCTCAAAAAGAACAAAACGCAGGAGAGGAGCCCAATCCCCAGCAGAATCTCTCTCCCTGAGCCATGGGAGAATGAGTTCTGACCAACAGCAAAGATCCATGGCAAGGCTGCACCCAGGATTCCTGGGTGCTATCGACAATGAGACACGGATACGCTCTACAATTCCGCTTAGGTCCGTCACCCTTCAAGGGTGTGCTCCTCACCACCGTCGAACCAGCGAGCACGATACTTCTTCAACAGGAGATTGCCAATCTTCAACAGAAGAACGCTGTGCCCTTGGTAAGTCCAAGCGATGCCCTCAGTGGCTTTTACTCCAGGTACTTCCTGGTGTCCAAGAGGGATGGCGGTTTCAGACCAATTCTGGACCTCAGGGTCGTCAGCTTATTCCTCAAACAGAGGAGGTTCAGCATGTTGACAGCACAGCGTATCCTCCAGTCCGTCCAACCGCTTTGCCTTTCAAGGCTACGCATACAAATTCTGCGTGCTGCCATTTGGGCGCTCGCTGGTGCCCCGCACATCTTCAAAGTGCATGGATGCAGCACTGGCTCCACTCAGGCTCTGGGGTATTCAGATCCTGAATTATCTGGACAGTTAGCTAGTTTGTGCGCATTCCAAAGCATGCGCAGAGGCGCACAAAAAACAGGTCATAGATCATGTGACGAAGTTAAGGCTCTCAATACATCAACGAAGAGCAACTGCATACAATCTCAGTCCACAGTGTTCCTGGGGATCAAACTGAACTCTACGAGTATGCTTGCCTCACTTTCAGAAGAGAGGATTCGGTCATTGGAGGCCACACTCTCCCTATTCAGAGAGGATGCTCTCCTACAGGTCAAAATATATCAAAGGTTGTTGGGGCTGATGGAAGCCTCCTCAAGAATCCTTCCACTTGGGCTTCTGAGGATGTGCCCACTTCAAGCCTGGGTGAACACGCTCAAGGTGCACCCGGTCCGAGATCGGTACCGGCTGGTGTGAGTGTCCAAAAAAATGCAGGAAGATAAGAGTGGTGGATTCGTCCCGGCAATCTGCGCCTTGGATCCCCCCACAGAAGGGAAGTGGTCTCTACAGACACCTCCAGCCTGGGCTGGGGAGCGGTCTGGAATGGGAGAGGAAGAAGAGGTCAGTGGAAAGGACATTGGCTGCAAACGCATATAAATGCCAAGGAGCTGCAAGCGGTGAACCTGGTGTTATCTCATTTTCTCCAGCAATTAGTGCACAAACATGTGCTGGTCCGGACAAACAATATCATAGTGGTAGCCTACATAAACCACCAAGGCGGTCTGTGCTCGTCGGGCCTTCACCACACAGTGCACAGACTCCTGTCCTGGGCGCACAGAAACTTGCGTTCCATCAGGGCAGTTCGTCTCCCGGGTGTGGACAACAAAGCAGCAGACCTCCTGTCCAGAAGAGCTCCAGACAGCTTGGAATGGAGACTGCATCCCCAAGTGGTGCAACAGATTTGGGAGAGGTTCTGTATTGCATGGGTCAACCTCTGCCACAGCCAAGTCCACTCATTGCCCTCTATGGTTTTCCATGGAGAAAGACAGGGGCCCCCTGGGAGTAGACGCGCTAACTCACCCCTGGCCACAGGGGCTTTTGTATGTGTTCCTTCCGCTACCATTAATACCTCTGACATTAGAGAGGATCAGGGTGGAGAGAGGACAGGTTCTGCTGGTTGCACCCAGATGGCCGAGGCACCCCTGGTTTGCTCTCCTCTCCGACATGTTGTTGGGTCAACTGTGGCAGCTCCCGTTGCACAAGGACCTCCTTTGAGCCAAGAGGAGGGGCTATTATGGCACCCGAATCCAGCCCAGCTCCAACTCTAGGTCTGGCCATTGAACAGAGCCATCTATTCACACGAGGTATGCCAGATGCAGTAGTAGAAACACTATAGTTTGCTAGGGCGATGAGCACTAGATTCCAGTATTCATACAAAAGGAAAGTTTTCCAAGACTGGTGCATTGCTGAAGGTCATGCTCCTGTGACCTGCCTTATTGAGGCGATATTAACATTCGTACAACACCTGTTTGATGCAGGAAATTCAGCGTCCACTTTGAAGGTATACCTGGCAGCAATATCAGTGTGCCTCGACAAAATTTACTCGGTGTCCCCTGGGGCACATTTCCTGGCAGTGCAATTTCTTAAATGGGCTTGGAGGCCTCGTCCTCCCATGAAAAGTATGGTCCCCAAGTGGGATCTAGAACTGGTACTATGGGTCGTTACGAGCCCATGGCGTCAACAGAACTGTGCCCTGTTTCCTTGAAGGTGGCGTTTTTAATAGCCATTATGTCTGCTAGACGAGTAAGTGAGCTTCATGCGCTCTCCATCAATGACACATGTATGGCTTTCACTGGCAATGACTTGCGGGTAACATTAAGAACAAATCTAGCCTTTTTGCCACAGCTGGTATCTCCGTTCCATATTAACCAACCAGTGGTTTTGGAAACTTTCAGACCTCCCGCACAAGTCAGAGGAGGACCGTAGACAGCACACACTCTGCCCAGTTTGGGCTCTGTGCTGTTACCTGGATAGGATGGCGTCCTGGAGACAGTCCAACCAGCTGTTTGTCTGCTATGGGTCCCGCTCTAGATGTCAGGCCCTATTGAAGCAATGTCTAGTGCACTAGGTGACAGATGCGATACGCTTGGTGTATGAACAGACAGACTCCCCGTTACCAGGGGACATTACAGCCCATTCTACCAGGGGCCAGGCAACTTAGATGAGCAATGCAATGGTGCTACATGGACAGGTAGTCAGACATTTGAACATTTTTACTGTCTTGATGTTGCAAACCAAGCAAGACCCTCTCTGGGCTCTAGGGTGTTGCAGGCGGCATGCCCTTAGGCGTAAGGTGGGCTCTGTGGCTATTGCCATGAGGCTGTACTGTTGGTAACCTAAGCCACAACAGCTTTGGTACAGCTTCCCATTCGGTAATGGTTGTCATTCCATTGAAATGGAATGTTAGGTTATTACCATCACAGCAGGGCCCTGATAGGGCAGCTTTTTTATATATGCTCAGTAATTGACGGTCAGAGAGAGAACTTTCCATTACGTAATGGTTGTCATTCTCTTTCAGGGAACTAGGGTTATGGTAATACTCACCTTAAAACGCTACTCACCTTAAAATTACCATTTTTATACCCTCCCGAAATAAAATCCTGGCTATGCCCCTGCTGCCAGGGTTTATTATTTTCGTAAGTGGGCAGAGAATATGTAAGTGTGCAGTTTATTTCAAACTTTCAAACCGTAATAACATAACCAAAAAGTGTCAGTCAGCAAAAATATGTGCTAAATCAGAGTGAATTTGATGTAGCTCTGTACAATGGTAAAAAGACAGCTACATCTGAAGTTTTTGTACAAAAAAAAAGCTAAACCACCAACTCCAGACACATCAACAGAAACCGAACCTGACTTCTGTAATTCCGAATGTTAACAGCACAAGAGTGTGACGATACTTCTTCCATTGCCTGCCCCACCGACCGCGAGTCGCCCTGCTTGCATGGCACACTTTTTCTGTTTATATCCCATGAGAAAAAACAAAAAAATAAACTTCTTCTGACTAGACCTATATAGCTTACATTACATAAATATAAACAATGATAAACATTGATTAGCGTTCTCCCAGGCCCAGCATTCACACAATTGTTCCTTCTAACTTCTTTTTTTGATCGGTCCACTTTACATTGAAATGCTTATTCCCTTATCAGCTGGGTTTAAACAGAATAAAGATGCTGAGACACAAATGTGCCAAGGAAAGTGCTCAACACAGACTGAAGTGTTTTTGGTTATACTTACAAGCACTACTACAGAGAGAAAGACAGACAAGGAATGGGAGACGCGTCATCACAGGCGCAGACAAGTATGCTTTGGGAAGACACACGGAAAACATGCAGGTACGGCACAGGCAGATGAGGGCACACATGCACAGACATTTAGCCCATACATACAAGAATACATGAAAGAACATGAAGTAATATATTTCTAACAATTTTTTAGTGTGAAAGGTCCCGGGTTCGTGCCCGCCCTTGCCCTGTGTGATGCGTCTGCCTGCATTAACCGGGATCGCTACTAATATATATGTATACAGTACTGTGCAAAAGTTTTAGGCAGGTGTGAAAAAAAGCTGTAAAGTAAGAATGCTTTCAAAAATAGACACGTTCATATATATGATTATATTTATCAATTAACAAAATGCAAAGTGAGTGAACAGAAGAAAAATCTACATCAAATCAATATTTGGTGTGACCACCCTTTGCCTTCAAAACATCATCAATTCTTCTAGGTACACTTGCACACAGTTTTTGAAGTAACTTGGCAGGTAGGTTGGCCCAAACATCTTGGAAAACTAACCACAGTTCTTCTGTGGATTTAGGCAGCCTCAGTTGCTTCTCTCTCTTCATGTAATCCCAGACAGACTCGATGATGTTGAGATCAGGGCTCTGTGGGGGCCATAACATCACTACCAGGACTCCTTATTCTTCTTTACGCTGAAGATAGTTGTTAATGACTTTCGCTGTATGTTTGGGGTTGTTGTCATGCTGCAGAATAAATTTGGGGCCAATCAGATGCCTCCCTGATAGTATTGCATGATGGGTAAGTATTTGCCTGTACTTCTCAACATTGAGGAGACCGTTAATTCTGACTAAATCCCCAACTTCATTTGCAGAAATGCAGCCCCAAACTTGCAAGAAACCTCCACCATGCTTCACTGTTGCCTGCAGACACTCATTCATGTACCACTCTCCAGCCCTTCGGCGAACAAACTGCCTTCTGCTACAGCCAAATATTTGAAATTTTGACTCATCAGTCCAGAACACCTGCTGCCATTTTTCTGCACCCCAGTTCCTGTGTTTTCGTGCATAATTGAGTCGCTTGGCCTTGTTTCCACGTCGGAGGTATGGCTTTTTGGCCGCAAGTCTTCCATGAAGGCCACTTCTGACCAGACTTCTCCGGACAGTAGATGGCTGTACCAGGGTCCCACTGTTTTCTGCCAATTCTGAGCTGATGGCATTGCTGGACATCTTCCGATTGCGAGGGGAAGTAAGCATGATGTGTTTTTCATTTGCTGCAGTAAGTTTCCTTGGCCAACCACTGCGTCTACGGTCCTCAACGTTGCCCGTTTCTTTGTGCTTCTTCAAAATCTGGAAACCCCTGTCTGCCTTGAAATTTCTGCCTGGGAGAGACTTGCTGATGCAGTATAACTACCTTGTGTCTTGTTGCTGTACTCAGTCTTGCCATGGTGTATGACTTTTGACAGTAAACTGTCTTCAGCAACCTCACCTTGTTAGCTGAGTTTGGCTGTTCCTCACCCAGTTTTATTCCTCCTACACAGCTGTTTCTGTTTCAGTTAATGATTGTGTTTCAACCTACGTATTGAATTGATGATCATTAGCAACTGTTTGGTATAATTGTTTAATCATACACCTGACTATATGCCTACAAAATCCCTGACTTTGTGCAAGTGTACCTAGAAGAATTGATGCTGTTTTTAAGGCAAAGGGTGGTCACACCAAATATGGATTTGATGTAGATTTTTCTTCTGTTCACTTTGCATTTAGTTAATTGATAAATATAATCTATTAACATGTCTATTTTTGAAAGCATTCTTACTTTACAGCATTTTTTCACACCTGCCTAAAACTTTTGCACAGTACTGTATATATATATATATATATATATATATATATATATATATATATATATATATATATATATATAATATATCCAGATTGTGGAGCTGCATTTGTGTCATACAGAAAAATGAGAAATGTCATCCGTTTACAGTGTGTCAGGTCTGTGTGTCCATCTGTCTGCGATTATTGTTCTTATAGTTTACCGCTTCGCTCCGCTCTCATTCTCTGAACACAACACAGACACTCACCGTTAAAACATACTGTCTTTAACACAGGATTTGCACATCACAGGAGAGTAGAAGTGAGTAAACTCTGTATCCCTTATATATATTGCCCAAGTTCAAAGTGGGTAAACGCCGTTTACCTGCATATACCCTCGACTAATAAAAGCATCAGCCAAATCAATTAATATGACATATTTTCCTGGCTTGCTATTTATTCATTTATTTATACATTTATAAGATAAACATTAATTTCTACATTTATTTATTTAAACATTTAAATATATTTATTCCTCTATGCATTTTTAACTTATTTATTTATTTCTACCTAATAAATTAGTCCTTTATTTATTTTTAATTAAATGAGGAAGTACAATTTATCAGAGATCAGAGATTTAGACAAGGAAGCTACATGCCTCTCTTGTATACAGTTCTATTCTATGGTATCTACCAAACACGAAACTAGATATTTTCAAACATGAAATTGAGCTTTTCTAGAATCGAGCAGCTTTCAGGTTTTTAACAAAAGCTGGTCAGGCATGGATGTAAGCTTAAAAAATGGATGCATTGTAACAACTGTGCAGTGGCGCAACGGGCTAAAGCTGTCTGCTTTTCAAAGATGTCACGTTGCAAGTTCAAACCATGGTATTTTTAATTATTTTTCTGTGACATGTGCTGTTTTAAAACATAAATAAATTGTTTAATATAAATGTTGTGGATTTCAAACGGCTTGCGATCCCTGGTTTATTTTGACATTAACCAACATGTGGAATCACATGATTGGTAGATGTCCAGTTATTTAACTTTTCTGTTTGAAAAGTCGCTACACACTTAAAAAACTAAAAACTAAGAAACTGAAAAATAATAAGAATTTGACCTTAGTTTGATGGCTTATATCTCATTGTGTATAAGAAGTATTTATGTTTTTTTTTTTTTTCACATTTGATGTAAGAAAGTTTCAGACTTTTGGTACTGGTACAGATGGTAATTCTAACTGATTTATTTTTACCGATGCAACATGGTGAAAACAGTAAAATTCTTTGAGCTGTATAGAGACTCAGTAGTTTCAAACAAGTTTTTCTAACTTGTACGAAGAACTACCATTCCACTCATATATACAGTGCCTATAGAAAGTCTACATCCCCTTTCACTGGTGGCCTCCACCTGTGTTAAACTGTAGTGATTCACATGTTTTCAGGATAAAGTCAGCAGTTCCTCTAGGTTCACTCCGTTGCATAGTGCATTTCAAAGCAAAGAACTCTGGGACAAAGTCATTGAAAGGCACAGATCAGGGGATCAGGAGAGGGGTATAAAAAAATATCAAAAGCCGTGACTATCCCTTGGAGCATGGTCAAGACAATTATTAAGAAGTGGAAGGTGTATGGCAACATCAAGACCCTGCCTAGATCACACCGTCCCTCCAAACTGGATGACGTAGCAAGAAGGAGACTGATAAGTGAGGAGAGTAAGAGGGCTATAGAGGGCAATGGCAACTTTGCAGGAGCTACAGGATTTTATGGCAAAGACTGGTCAAAGTGTGCAAGAGAAAACAATATCCCAAGCACTCCACAAATCTGGCCTGCATGGTAGGGTGGCAAGAAAGAAGCCATTACTCAAGAAAGCCCACCTTGAATCCTGTTTGAAGTCTGCAAAAAAACACTCAAAAAGTTTTATGGTCTGACATAACTAAAATGGAACTTTTTTGCCTAAATGCAAAGCATTATATTTTGCGCAAACCCAACACAGCGCATCACCCAAAGAACACCATCCCTACTGTGATGCATGGTGGTGGCAGCATCATGTTATGAGGATGTTTCTCATCAGCAGGGACTGGGGCACTTGTCAGGATAGAAGGGAAAATGAATGGAGCAAAGCACAGAGAAGTCCTTGAGGAAAACTTACTGCCCTCTGTAAGAAAGCTGACACTGGGACAGAAGTTCACCTTTCAGCATGACAACTACCCAAAGCGCACAGCCAAAGCTACACTGGAGTGGCTAAGGAACAAAAAAGTAAATGCCCTTGAGTGTCCAAGTCAGAGCCCCGACCTAAATCCAATCGAAAATTTGTGGCATGACTTGAAGATTGCTGTCCGTCAACGCTCCCCAAGGGACTTGACAGAGCTGAACAGCTTTGTAAAGAAGAATGGTCAAATATTGTCATATCTAGGTGTGCAAAGTTGGTAGAGACTTATCCCTACAGATTCACAGCTGTAATTGCTGCCTTCCACCAAGTATTAACTCAGGGTGGTGGAGAGGACCAATTATGATCTTTCAGTTTTGTATTTTTTATATATATTTTTTCTCAATAAAAACATTTTTCCCCTTAACAGTGTGGAATATGGTGTGTAGCTAAGAGGGGAAAAAATCCACATTTAAATGCATGAAACTCTGAGGCACTGACACAAGAAAATGTGAAAAAAATTCATGGGGGTGTAGACTTTCAATAGGCACTGTATTTATGGGGTGCCATGTGTAAAAAAAAAAAAAAAAAAAAGTGTTCATATATTACAAGATTTAAGTTTTCCAGATTTAACTTAAATCTTGTATTTTTTCCCCAGATGTTGAAATGTTGTGAAACTAAATAAATATATTTTTAAATGTGTACATTCATATATAATTTATAAATCTAGTTACAAGATTTAACATTTAGCTAAATATTTAACGAAACATTACATCTCTTAACAAAAATTAACATTTAGCTACATATTTAACTAAATCTTAAATATCGTAACTAGATTTAAGATTTAGCTAAATATTTAACTGGCCAGCTAGATCTCTTAACACGATTTAACATTTAGCTAAATATTGAAATGGTCTGTTTTTTGCTTTCACGCGGTTTGATTGGCTCGTATAATGTTGAAATTTGCATATTTCCTGATTAGAATTACAAGAGCCAATCAAATTGCGTGAAAGCAAAAAGTGGACGGAACTCATTTGCATACACAAACTCCAGATTTAATATTAAGTTAAACATTTAGCTGAATGTTAAATCTTGTAACTAGATTTATAAGTTATATCTGAATATACACATTTAAAAAAACATTTATTTATTTTCACAACATTTACACATCAGGGGAACAAATACAAGATTTAAGTTAAATCTGGATTTGTTTTACACATGGCACGAGAGAGAGAGAGAGAGAGAGAGAGAGAGAGAGAGAGAGAGAGAGAGAGAGAGAGAGAGAGAGAGAGAGAGAAGTTCCTTGTACAAGTTAGAAAAACTTGTCTGAAACTACTAAGGGTCTCTATACAGCTCCTAGAGTTTTGTTGTTTTCACCATGTTGCAGTGGCAAAACTAAATCACTTAGAATTACCATCTGTACCAGTACCAAACGTCTGAAACGTTCTTACATCAAATGTTTTTGTTTTTTTTTGTTGGTCAACCTCAAAATGAACCAGGGAATGCAACAGTTTGATATCTAGACAATTATATTAAACAATTAATTAAAACAATTAATTAATTTAAACAGCACATATCGCACACTGCCTAGCCCCCTGCACCCCTGCACCACTGCACGGTTGTTGTAATGTGTTTATTTTTTAAGCTTACATCCTTGCCTGACCAAACTGAAGGTTCTGCTCGATTCTAGAAATGCTCTGTTTCCTGTTTGAAAAGATCTAGTTTTCTGTTTGGTAGATGTACACAAGTGTGGCATGTAGCTTCCTTCTCTAAATCTATGATCTCTGATAAATTGTAGTTCCTCGTTTAATTAAAAATAAATAAAGGAATAATTTATTAGGTAGAAATAAATAATTGGTTTAAAAAATGCATAGAGGAATAAATATTTTTAAATAAATAAATGTAGAAATTAATGTTTATATTATAAATGTATTAATAATAAATAGCAAGCCAGAAAATATGTCTTATTAATTGATTTGGTTGATGCTTTTATCCAGAGCAATTGACATTTGTATACCTATACAAAAAATGTTTTTCATGTAAAAAAAAAAAAAAAAAGTTATACGAGACATTAGTGATTGTTCACTTGCATCACATGTGGAGTAGTGGTTAGAGCCCTGTGCTTTTGATTGGAAGGTTGTGAGTTCCATCCTAGACAGAGAACACACTGCTGCTTTACCTAGATTGATCCAGTAAAAATCCCAACTATATAAATGAGTAACTATATGTAAAAAAAATATATAACATCACAATTGTAAATTGTCTTGGGTAATTTGGCAATAGCAGGTAATTTTAACTTTTCTTTGGAGTTTTATTCAGTGGTGTAGTCGAGGGTATATGCAGGTAAACAGCATTTACCCACTTTGAATTTGGGCAATATATAATTTACCCACTTCTCATATAAGGGATACAGGGCCCGATCTTCGAAAGGTTTGCGCACCACACAGAGGGCTATATGCGTCGCAAATGGCCTTTGAGCCGAAATTGTGCCAAGTTACCATATTCGGAACGTCCTTTTGTGCATCACAATCCATTCTGCACTGTGCAGAAATAAAATGTATGCATCGCACAATATGGGGGGAGTGGCCGACAATATGCGTGATCATGGTATATTCGAAGGTATGCGCCAAGCACAAAACCAGGTTTGTGACGCGCAGAATAAGGATTGTAAAAGGACTTGCGTTAACTCTGTGCACGCTACCATTCCAGCACTGACTACAAACAGGCAACAATAGGAAATGTGGATAGCATGCAGCTTGTCCATCAACATGTGGATGTGAATCATGCAAGGCACACCCAGTAACAGCAACCCCGACATAGGCGAAGATATGCTGAAAGGGTGTACCGGCTTTGGCACACATATGAGAAGTTCAGCAATGAGCAAATTGTGTCCAGGTATCGCCTCGACTCATCTATGTCACATGCTGCATGATGACCTGACCAGAACAAACCTATGCAGTCATGCCTTGTCTGAGCAATTTGTAGCGTCTGTCTGTATGTGTATCCATACAGTGGTGATCACCCAGTTAACCATGTCCTGCCACCTCGACCGCTTCATAACCGTGTTGCTGCGACATGCTGAGGAACATATTAAATTCCCCAGTACCAGAGCAAACAGTGAAGCGATAATGTTCGGTTTTTATGAGGTCATGTACCTGCCGCGCGTGGTAGGTACAATTGACTGCACCCATATTGTTATCCGGGCACCTGTTCCAGTTGTATTCGAAATAGTGGGAAATTTGAATAGCTATTCCATGCCATGTAAACAGGGTATTCCAAATGAACCGTCCGTATTCTGGATACCAGTATTCCGAAAACGTGATACCGAATACCACTTAGTATTAGTATACTATCGGAATACTAGCCCATCTAGACCCCGACTATGCAATATCTGCCTTTTTTTCAACAGTCAATACCAGGATATATATATATATATATATATATATATATATATATATATATATATATATATACACAGTGCCTTGCAAAAGTATTCAGACCCCTGACCAATTCTCTCATATTACTGAATTACAAATGGTACATTGCAATTTTGTTCTGTTCGATATTTTATTTTAAAACACTTAAACTCAAAATCAATTATTGTAAGGTGACTTTGGTTTTATGTTGGGAAATATTTTTAAGAAAAATTAAAAACTGAAATCTCTTGCTTGCATAAGTATTCAACCCCCACACATTAATATTAGCCACCTTTCGCTGCAATAACAGCTTTAAGTCTTTTGGGGTAAGTATGTACCAGCTTTGCACACAGTGTCAGAGTGATTTTGGCCCATTCTTCTTGGCAGATTTGCTCCAGGTTGTTCAGGTTGGATGGATGACGCTTGTGGACCGCAATTTTCAAATAGTGCCACAGATTCTCAATGGGATTGAGATCAAGACTTTGACTGGGCCACTGTAGGACATTCACCTTTTTGTTCTTGAGCCACTCCAATGTTGCTTTGGCCTTGTGCTTGGGATCATTGTCCTGCTGAAAGGTAAATTTCCTCCCAAGCTTCAGTTTTTTAGCGGACTGAAGCAGATTCTCTTGCAGTATTTTCCTGTATTTTGCTCCATCCATTCTTCCTTCAATTGTAACAAGATGCCCAGACCCTGCTGATAAGAAGCATCCCCACAGGATGATACTGCCACCACCATACTTCACTGTAGGTATGGTGTGTCTTGAGGCATGGGCAGTGTTAGGTTTGCACCACACATAATGCGTTGAGTTTTGGCCAAAAAACTCTATCTATCTTGGTCTCATCTGACCACATAGCCTTTTCCCACATCGCAGCTGGGTCACTCTTATGCTTTCTGGCAAACTCGAGACGTGCTTTCAGATGGTACTTTTTGAGTAACTGCTTCTTTCTTGCCACCCTCCCATATAGGCCAGTGTTATGCAGAGCTCTTGATATGGTTGACTGATGCACCATTACTCCACTCCCAGCTACTGAACTCTGTAGCTCCTTCAAAGTGATTGTTGGCCTCTCTGTGGCTTCTCTCACAAGTCTCCTTCTTGTCTGAGCGCTGAGTTTTGAGGGACGGCCTTTTCTTGGCAGTGCCTGGGTGGTGTGATGCAGCTTCCACTTCCTGATTATTGATCCAACTGTGCTCACTGGGATATCCAAACACTTGGATATTATTTTGTACCCTTTCCCTAATCTATGCATTTGTATTACTTTATCTCTAACTTCTGTAGAATGCTCTTTGGTCTTCATTTTCCTTCAGATTCACAGCCTTACCAATGATCCTTCAACAGTGGGGTTTTTATCCAGAAAATGTGACAGCAACTTTAATGGTTCACAGATGGAGGCCAATGGTAAGGTAATTGTGTCCTCGTTAGGGCAATTTCTTTCATCAGTGCAAACTGGGAGCTTCCACAGCACAGGGGTTGAATACTTATGCAAGCAAGATATTTCAGTTTTTTATTTTTCTTAAAAATATTTCCCAACATAAAACCAATGTCACCTTACAATAATTGATTCTGAGTTTCAGTGTTTTAAAAATAAAATATCAAACAGAACGAAATTTCAATGTACCATTTGTAATTCAGTAATATGAGAGAATTGGTCAGGGGTCTGAATACTTTTGCAAGCCACTGTACATATATATATATATATATATATATATATATATATATATATATATATATATATAGAGACAGAGAGAGAGAGAGAGAGAGAGAGAGAGAGAGAGAGAGAGAGAGAGATGAAATTTATTTATTATCCTTGTAGTCACACCTCTTTTACGAGCAGGTAGCAGCAAGTCAATTGGACAACAAGAATAACTGCTCAATAAAATACAATTGAGACACAGGCAAATCACATTTAAAGCAATAATCATAATACACAAAAGTAGTCAACTATTTAAAATAATTACAACTCTCAGTCACAAAATGATGCAGTTTTCCCTTAAATTGCAATAAAGATCTCTGGGTCTGCAGCTTTAGTTTGGACTGGAACTCATTCCAGGACCATGGGGCATAATAAGCGAAGAATCCTTTACCAGCCTCAGTACGCACATTTGGGATTTTAAAATGCAAAAAAGAATGAGATCTGAGGCTATGGTTACTATGGGAAGCTATAAGGTATTCATTTAAATAAGTATATTCATAAATTTACATTGAATAGCCTTATATATCAGAATACATTAGTGCTTCAACCTGCGTAAAGCCAAAGAAGTCCAGCCTACCAAATCTTATAATATACAAAAATGAGTATTAAATCTTGTATTTGTATTGCACCTCAATGCTGCATGATATAGCTAGTCAATGTTTACCTAAAGTTGATGGTGATGAAAACCTATATACTGCATCACCATAGTCAATTTGCGGCAAAAACATACAAGCAATAAGTCTCTTTTTTTGTTTCCATAACATATATAACATGCTCATATCATATTGATGTTTATAGCATGTTCCCATACCCAACAGACTAGTGTGGGAACATGCACTCACCTCTGTCCAGCACACTGCCTTCCTTCTGTGCCTTTAATACGGTACTATTAGCATATGGTAATGAAACAGTAAATAGAAACATGTGATGCAAATGTATCCTAAGTGGACATTCAGTATGCACTTAGCGCAATCAAACCATCAAAGTATGGAAATGAAGACTGAGAGAAGGGTGAAGAGGGGAGGGGGGGGTGTCACAAAAATGGCTGGAGTGGGGGATGTCAGACCAGAAACAGGAACCAGGAAATAATCAGAGAGGTGGAGTTTTGAGGAAGGTGAGCGCTTGTTTGCGCTCAGCATTTAATGAATTAACAGAACAGTAAATCAAAAGGTTGTAACAAACAAAAAACACAGGACACGGCACTGGTAGCCAAAATAAGCAGCCAAACAAAACGGACTAACACTAAACAACACTGATATTTTACTTTATGTTATTATTTTATTATTATTACCTCCGTCTCCTCACCCGTTCTCCACTCACTAAACAAACAACTCTGAATGAATGAAAACATGCTGCTTTTATGCAGCTGTACCGAGACTCGATTTTTTATAATCAATCATTCAATTGGAGTCGCGGTACAACTGCACGTAAATTAATAAAGTGCAATTCCCCAAATGCTCATATATTATTACTTTTTACTTACACGTGAAGTGCTGTGCAATCCTCGTGCCTATATACAAATATACATTTTAAACACTCGTGTTACACAGACCCGTTTATATCCCATGTACCAATGACTATACACCAACATCAACATACAACATATAACACAAAATACACTCAGGGGCGGGCACTTTGCCACAGGGGGTCCTGTCTGTTATTTTTGCTGTGTGTTGTCACATATCTGTAAATTAATTGTATAAATACATCATTCACCCATCTTCTGGCCCATTGCTTTATTTGGCTATTCCATAGGTTGCTGTGCATTACGGGTTAGGAGTGGGCAGCTGCAGTTAACGTTTTCCTATAGTCAGACCGGTGATACGATCAACCAATCAAAGACCTGTATTTTCTCAGCAGCAGTCCAATCATAAGTTAGCTGAGGCGGGACAAACAGTTCTGTTAACTGTAATTTCTGGATGTTTTTATGCAGTTGTCCAGTCTGCTGAATGTCGTTGTTGCTAATTGTACAGAGACTGTTCATTTATTGAGAAATCATAGCAGGCTACAATTAACATTTTAGGAGCATATCTAGAATTAATTATTATTCTTACTTTGGCAAAATAGGCAGACAGGCAAAGATTATTAATGCAACAAATCTTTTGAATTATTTATGACTACTCCACCCTCAGTTTATAGAGAAGAGGGGGACCTCTAAATTAGAATAAATAGTCCACTCAATTTCAATCTTCTGTTAAAAATAATGCTCATACAAGCCTCTTTATTCACAACTGCTCTAAACCTGAATAAAACTCAAAGTACAATAGCAAGTACTTTAAATAATCAGAATTATTCTCAGATAGTTGGTCTGATCAGTAGCAGGGTGTGCCAATCCATTTATAAACCACACAAAGGCTATACACTGCCAATGCCGAATCAAGACAATACTACCACCGTGCAATAAATTATCTACTACAAAAATGTGAGTACAGTGACAATCCACAACACAACAATAATATTAATAAAAATGAATAAATAAATAAATCACAGCACACAAATTAACCCCGATATCAGAAAAATACATCCGCATGCACTATAAAGTGTCTCCCCTCAACCCGTATCAATCTCAGCAATCGGCAAATTGTTTACTGAAACAGTAAAACTATGTTTCTAGTCCATTTTAACCCTAACAAGTTCAACCCCTTTCTGAAACAGCTCACAGGTGTATATTTAGCATGTAACAGCGAAATATCTGAGAATAATTCAAGTATAAAATAACAATCACTAAAACAACAAGTAAATCTAAAATAGAGGTTTCCCTCTGCTATACAAAACAAGTTACAGTTCTTTGAATAAAACAAAATTAAAAGCGAATCATATTTATAGGAGAAACAGTGACTTTGCTCTTTACCCCATTGGATTATTTTCAATCAATATCAATGGTCACCTGCATACTATCAGTACAGCAGCACAAACGTCTTCAACAGCCAGCCAAAGCGTCACTATGTTTGACCCGAACACTGCAAACCCGCCATGCCAGAGTTCCCAAACTTTTGTTTGCAATCATGCACAATTAAAAACCCCCATGATTAATAGCGAAACTATCTTGTCAGGTGATACGCTACACTAATGGGTCCTACCCACTACATTACAAAAAAATGGCATAACGAAAAAAATCCATTCCGGCGACACTCAAAACCTTACAAACTGGGCTTAATCATGATGTTCAAATGGGTGAGTAGAATGAATAACAACACATTTCTGTGTATTGTGTATATAAAAAAGCATGATTGATGTTTATTGTGCAGGTGAATGACCTTGTTACATTTACAAATCAGAGAGTGTGCTACCACAGTAGACTTTGTCACGGCATGACTTATATATATATATATATATATATATATATATATATATATATATATATATATAATATATATATATATATATATATAAAGACAGTATCCAAAGCCTTTTTTATTATTATTTTACTTCAAAAACACACAGCTATGTTGTTTTGATTGTAGCTGAACGCGTCCCCTTACTCGCGTAGAACGCTAGCCGCTCCGCGGCTGCTTTCGCCAGACCGGCCTCTCTTCACCGAGGCTTCCCTCGTTGTTGGGTTGAGATGCAAACGGGCTGCGTGGGCCTTCACCTTGGTGTAGGTCGCTCAAATCAATAGATAGAATGCTCTCACCCATCTGTCCTGTAGTATTGATCTGTATTTTGTATTTTAAAAACTGTTTTTATTACTGTGTGTGTAACTCAGTCGTCCGCCGCGGTTTCAGCCCTCTCCCCCTTGTTGTACACTACATGCTGCTCAGGTGTGAGACCACACGGTCAGTGTAGGCACCATGCCTAGCTGCCCTGGTGTTTTTTAATGCCGCGGTGCGTAAGACTCTGCCCGTGCTTCTTCGATACCACGGTGCCCATTGTCACTTTACCGATAATTAGACTAGCGTGCCGGTGCGGCATGGTACTCGGTACATCCGTGCACACAGTAAGCGGTGCAAGTGGTAACTCCTGGTGCTCGGTAGACCTGTGCTGCATGGTATGCTCGGTACACGCGGTGCTTGGTGCATGCAGTGCCCGGTGCAAGAGGCGCTCTTAACCAGTGCCACACTACTCCCAGGGCCCACAATTCTCGGTACACGCAGCACACATGGTGTTACAGTGCAGTGGCTTCTAACCTGTGGGGTTATTATTGCACGGTACTCTGTGCTCTTAACACTACTCCCCGTTCTCACAGTGCTCGGTGCACACGGCGCACACGATGTTTACAGCACACAGTGGCGCTATGATGGGCAGGGCTGGCTTCCATGCCTACTTGGCCTGTGGGACCAGTATCCCACAGGAGGACAGGCACAGCATGTGTGCATGTTGCCTAGGCCCCGATCATGCCGCCTCAGCCCTAAATGACGCCTGCGACATCTGCTAGGCTTTTCAGCCCCGTATGCTCGCGAGCTGCCTGGAAAGAGTCGTGCAGGGATGTTCTTCATCCCCCATAGTGGGCCACTCCCACACACGCCTCCCGACGCAGTCACAGAGCCCCTCCGGGGAGATACCCTGTGCTCAGGCGTCCGCAGCAGCTCCCCTTCGCCTCTGGCTAGACAGGTGAAAAAGCCCCGTCAGGAGCTGGATATTATGGATATGAAAGCTGATCGATCGAGAGGCAGGCCCCACCAGCTTTGGCTGTGGATCCCTGTGTGGCATCCCCCCCACCCCCTGAGCCGGTCACAATCTCAGTGCCGCCCCTTGACCCTTCCAGGGCAGTACAGGATGAGCTGAACGACCGGGCTCTCTGCTCAGACGAGGACGCACTTTCCATCGCCGCCTCGTGGGGTGAGTCCGCGTTCCCTCCAGATATGGAGGTTGAGGGGGAGCCTGCATTCCAGGCTGATACAGCCCCTAGTTTTGAGGCTGCCTCAGTTACTAGCGTGGGTCCCCTGGACAGCACAAACAGAGCCACGCCGTTCCATCTTTTGACCGCATGACATGGCTCCCTGAGCTCAACCTTTCCCAGCTTTCCCCGATTTTATGGAGGAGGTGCATTGCTGTTGGAACCACCCTGCTACAGTGCTGGTGCAATTGAGACATCATTCTGCTCTGGCCTCACTGGAAGGGGCGGAGAAGCTGGGCCTGGCCCGGTTTCCCTCTGTGGACTCCACCATTGTGGCCTTGGTTAATGCTCCACCGGTGGGAGGTATGCCCAAGGACCCTGTGTGCTCTAACCTGCAGTGCAGGATAACAGAGACACATGTCTGTAGAGCCTATGTGGCGGGAGCCCAAAGTCCCGGCCTAGGGAACACATCCAGCATGCTCACTGCATACCTGGACGGAGTTTTGCGTGATACCCTGAGACCAGAGTCAGTGGCCACAGAACTGCAACTGCTCTGCAGGGTCAGACCCTGTGCCGGAGCCTGGCAGGCCTAGTTGCGCGCAGACAGCTGTGGACGTCCAGATATCTCCAGGCCACACTTTCGGTCCAGCAGTGGAGGAGATCCTTCAGCCAAGCCTTTGGGAACGCGAGGCTTCAAGTCAGATACCCACATTAATCCCTCCTCTTGCTCGGGCTCTGGTCAGATCGAGCCGCCGGCACCCGGCGCAGCCGCATACGGTTATCCGGACAGTGCCGGTTCCCACAGCCCTGCCAGGTGACCTTAGGCACAGCCTACAGGCCTCATCTCAGGCGAGAGGCAGCACTCTCCCTCAGTGTGGTGGACGTGGCGACGGCGGTTCCAGGGTTTCCACCCTAGACACACGCCCACGCTAGCCCTGCCCCAGCCTCAGCCACCCCAACAGGGCCCCTGAAGGCTGCCGGCCTCAGACCTTATTCATGGCACGACAGCTGCACTACTGGCACGCTTGCACCTCCGACATGTGGGTGCTTCCATCCGTACAATAACGTTACCAGCTTCAGTTTTGTATGGGACCCCCTCCTTTTCGAGGTGTTACAACTATGTTGGTAACGGACTTGCTTCAGGCCTCGGTGCTCCAGACCGAAGTAGCAGCCTTGCTGGACAAGCGCTGCCACTCATCTCGTAGATCCTACCTCTCTCAGAGAGGGGTTCTACTCAAGATACTTTCTGGTACCGAAGCGGGATGGTGGCTTCTAAAATGGTTTCTAAAGCACAAAGGGTTCCACATGCTGACTCATCGTCACATACACCAGTCTGTCCGGCCAGGCAACTGGTTCACCACATTGGACTTTCGGGACGCATATTTTCATGTTCCCATTAATCCACAGCACAGGAAATATCTCTGGTTTGCTTTTCAGGGCAACGTGCACAAGTTTTTGTGCTGCCATTCGGCCTCTCCCTAGCTCTCCATACGTTTTCAAAGTGCATAGACGCTATCCTTGCCCCCTTGCGGCTGCAAGGAGTCCGAGTGATGAATTACCTTGACGACTGGGTGATCTGTTTCCAGTAGCGGGAGGGAGCGGTGGCCCACATGGCGCTAGTGACGGAGCATCTAGTGAGGCTGGACCTCACCATCAATGATGCCAAGAGTTGGCTGACGCCAGCGCAGTGCATAACATATGCGGGGCTCCGGCTGGACTCTACCACTATGCGCGCATACCTGTCGGATGACAGGGTAGCAACTTTACAATACCACCTCTCCCTGTTTCGGCATGGATCGAATGTGTCCCTTGTTTTGTGCCAAAACTTCTGGGTCTGATGTCAGCAGTGGTATCAGCCATCGAGCTGAGTTTACTACGCATGCGCCCGCTGCAGGCGTGGCTCAATGCGTTCAGGTTGCATCCCAAACGTGACAGGCACCGTCGCTGACAATGTGTCTCGCGTGTATGCTGGCCCTGCGCTGGTGGAGGATTCCCTCTCACCTGCGCCAAGGTAGCGATGGGTCGGTATACCAGTTTTTCGGTTTTCCGTGATTTAGATACCTTATGGTATTAATACTGTAGCTTTTATTCTAAACCACAATTATCGTAATTCGATTATACACCGGTTAATGCATTTTTTCAACTGCAATCTAAATCAAGCGATCATACTTGCAGCCTTAGCAAAGTGTCTGAGGAAGATCTTTTTGTGAACTGATACTGTATTTTGATAATGGATTTGAAGGAAACGGTCAACGACACAGAATACATGTTTCAAGCTGCTTTCTGTTACCCAGAGCTTGCTGCGCTGGGTGCTCTTGGCTCTTTCTGATGTCACACACAGCTTTTAGAGAAATGCCTTCAAACCTTTTTTTTTTAATTATTTATTTAATATAGCATGGACAAGGCTGTTCACAGCTTCAATGTATAATGATAAAATGTCATTCGCCTCCGCTACAAGGTGGCAGCAGTAGTTTTAGTTGTTATTTGCATTATGATTAGCAGGTCACTCGTGATCTTTGCATCGTCCCTTTGGTTCACAGCCACAGCCAGCCTCCCGCAGTAACATTTCAAAGCTGCGCTGGGCTATGCAGAATCTGCACAGATTTCTGTGGGTGTTGAGTGACGTGTACAGTGCATCTCCGAGATTCTGTGCAGCACTGTACAGAACTGCGGAAATCTGCGCTATAAGAACACGACCAATGTCTCAATTAAAATTAGCACAGACCTGCGACTGCAGCAAGATAGTAATACTTGATAATAATACTTATTATCAACATAGTTTTGTTTAAACTAGTTGTAACAGTATTCCAATTATTCCAAATAAGTGAAGAAATCTTTTCAAATTCCACATGTGTAATAATCATTAGAAGCTTATTTGTGCGATGTTGTAAATGTAAATCCAATAACACGTTTTAGTATTAAAATACTTTTTTTTTTTTTTTTTTTTTTTGCTATACATATTTTATTTATCCGGTTGAAAAATAAACGACTCATCTCTGCTCTTAAATAATAACCCGTGGTACATGTTTGTGTTTTAAGCAAAAGTCAGATAATTTCCCAATTCTATTTGACATCAGTTAAACAAAGTATTTATTTATTTATTTATTTATTTATTTATTTAATTTTATATGTTAAAATACAAATTACATCACCACGTCATTTCGAGCAAATAATAGATCTTAATACTGTTGTAGAATAACTTTGAGAGTGTACAACTTTAGGTTTTTTTTTTTTTTTTTTTTTTTTTTTTTTTTATTATTATTCTGATTGTCTTTATAAAAAAGAAACATACCAAGTTATCTGGCATAGTAAAATACTAAATACCAACTCTTTAAATCATTCCATGAAGGAAAGTGTGTTTTGTTGGTTTTATTTTTGTGAATTACAGTAATTTAAGTGATTTACATTAGTCTTTCTTCTTTTGAGCCTTTATTTGATAACTTGCATGATGTACTGTATAGCATGATATTAAGGTTACCACAGTATTTTTTTAATGGTTATCATACCGTAAAAATTTCATACCGTCCCATCCCTACGCCAAGGAGTAAGAATGGGGGCAGTTTACACCCGCAGTGTAGTGACGACGGACGTGGTCTGCAAAGGACATCCCTGCATATCAACATGTTGGAGCTGTAAGCGGTGTTCCTTGCCCTCCAGTGCTTCCTACCCATGGTGCGGAACAGACATGTGCTGATCCACACAGACAGTACTTCAGTGGTGGCGTATGTCAACCACCAGGGTGGCCATCGATCCCCAGGGTTTGCACTGCCTAGCCTTCAGGCTGCTGATTTAGGCCCAACAGAACTTGCTGGCTCTTCAGACGATGCATTTTCCAGGCGTGGAGAATCGAGCGGCAGACCTCCTCTCGAGGGAGGGCCCACACCCCTCGGAGTGGCGGCTCCACCCTCAGGTGATGGAGCACATTTGGGAATGTTTCGGGAAGGCGCAGGTCGATCTCTTCGCCTTGGCAGAGTCAACACACTGCCCATATGGTACTCCTTCCACCACTGCGGTGGTCCACTTGTACGGCCCAGAGCACTCCATTACGCGTTCCTGCCTCTGCCATTGCTCCCGGCCTTTTTCGAGTAGGGCCGGTCGGAAAAGCTGCCAGTTCTCCTCGTGGCCCCCACGTGGCCAAGGAGAATCTGGTGTTCATCCCTATGCCCTATGCCCGCTTCAACGGGATCTTCTCAGTCAGGCAAGAAGCACACTTTGGCACCCGGAGCCGGGCAGGCTGCAGCTATGGGTCTGGCCCCTGAAAGGGACCGCTGGTCAGCCTTAGGGCTTTAAGAAGCGGTCGTGGGTACGTTGCAGAATGCTAGGGCTCATTGCACTAGGTCACTGTATACCTGTAAGTGAAAACGGTTTCAAGATTGCAGCCATTGTAACGGTCATGATCCAATCTCCTGTCACATTCCCGCCATCTTGCAGTTTCTGCAAGATCTGCTTGAGGCTGGTAGATCACCTTCCACACTGAAGATTTACCTAGCGGCTATTTCTGCTTGTCATGCCCCTATTGACCCTGTGTCCCCGGGCGTGCATTTTTTGGCTACCCGATTTCTCTGGGGCGCTCGCCAATTGTGCCCTCCTAGGAGGGCCACTCTACCCGAATGGAGCCTTGAGATTGTACTGGAGGCTGTCACGCAAGCCCCGTTTGAGCCTATATACTCCATCGAGTTGAAGCACTTATCCATGAAGACAGCCTTCCTCTTGGCTGTCACCTCCGCAAAGCGGGTTAGTGAGCTGCAGGTACTATCTGTGCATAGCTCCTGTATGCGTGTTTGGGATGATGGTAGCAGAGTGTCACTGCGTGCAAACCCTGCTTTTCTCCCCAAAGTGAATCAGTCTGTGGAACTCGAGTCCTTCCATCCTCCTGTGACGGACGAGGATAAAAAGTTGAATCTTCTCTGCCCAGTTCAGGCATTGAGATGTTATGTGGATAGGACAAGAGCTCTGTGTCAGTCTGACCAGCTCTTCATCTGCCATGGAACATGGACCCTGGGACAGTGGCTGTCGCATTAGATTGTGGACACAGTCTCGACTGCGCATATAAGTGCTGGCTTACCCACACCTGGGCGGATAGCCGCACATTCCACAAGAGGTGTGGCTATGTCATGGGCCCTCTTCCGAGGTGCCTCCATGGCTGAAATTTGTGATGCAGCTAGCTGGGCTACCTCACATACCTTTGCCAGGTTCTACAGTCTAAATGTGGTAGATCCCTCGTTGCCCTCTGTGGGCACTAGGGTCCTCGAGGTTGCACGCTCACGCCGCTGACCTTGGTCAGGCAGGACTTAACGTCCCTCGTATGCTGCCGTTCTTTTCTCCCTCATGACGGCTCTGGCACACATTTCCCATAACGATGTTTGGTGGCCATCTGTGAATTGAATGGGGTCGCTAGTTTACCTACCGTAAACCTGGTTCCCTGAAAGAGAAGATGGCCACCAACAGCGAGGTTGCTTCAGTCGACATGACGGTTTAGTCGCGAAAGAGGGTAGTTCTTCCCCTGCATGACAGTTAAGTACCCTCGGGAGGCAGAACCGAGGACGTCACTGGGGGAAGGGGTCTATCAGCAGCTTTGACATAGGAGCTCAGTAACACCTACCAATAGGCAGGCATGTATCCCATAACGATGTTTGGTGGCCATCTTGTCTTTCAGGGAACCAGGTTTACGGTAGGTTTTGTACGTTTTGTACCTACGTAAATATCAAAATATTAATACCTACCAAAATAGATATATTATTTTCACCACTGATGGATGTACATTTGCAACTAAAAGAATACACTGTTTACACTTTCAATACTTTCCAAAAGTCCCATCTACTATTAAATAACTCTCAGATCTTTCCTCATTACTGTTATATTACTCTACTTATTATTCTTTTCTTGTCTGTCTGTCTATTTACCATACACATTCTCAAATATCTTTGCCTCGCTTAATTCATTATTTGATGAAGTAAAAAAAGAAGTGATATCTATAAGAAATCATTGTCAATGTAAAAAAAACAACAAGTTAGAAAACTGCAACAGCCGTTTAAAGTGGTGATATCACACACAAAAGCCGAAGTTAGGAGAAGCAATTGGGCCAACCTTGTCAAACATCAAGCAAATAGGCACAATTGGAAAGGTGCTGGGGCCCAACATTCACACAGTTGTTGCTTCTAACTTGGCTTCTTTTTTTCATCGCTCCACTTTATACTGACATGCTCTTTGTACAACTTCAAGGGGATTGTGACCATTCCCTTATCAGCTCAAAAGTCACATCTGCAACAAAAAACATTGACAATGCACAAACAAATAAAATGCTCCAACACCCCAGTCCTGGATCTACAATGCCTGTCACCTCAACTGTCTCTTCCCATACACTTACCTTGCATTCTCATTATCCCTTGCACTCATAGCCATTATTGATCTTGTTCATCATCTTCATTGTTGGATATATATTTGCATCATGCTCTTTCAAGTATTCTTGTATGTATGGACTAAATGTCTGCCCATGTGTGCCCTGATCTACCTGTGCCTTACCTACATGTTGTCTTTGTGTGTCTTCCAAAAGCTTACTTGTCTGCACCTGTGATGACGCCTCTTCCATTCCCTGTCTGTCTTTCTCTCTATAGTAGTGCTTGTAAGGATAACCAGGAACACTTCAGTCTGTGTTGAGTACTTTCCTTGGCACATATGTATCTCAGCATCTTTATTCTGGTTAAACCCAGCTGATAAGGGAATGAGCATTTCAATGTAAAGTGGAACGATGAAAAAAAGAAGCCAAGTTAGAAGCAACAATTGTGTGAATATTGGGCCCCGGCACTTTTCCAATTGTGCTTATGTATCTTGAGAACTCAAAGTTGTTCTACATACTGTAAATCATTTGAATATACTTTACTACAATACTAACACCTCATTTGCTTCTGCCTCTAGGCTTTAAATACCACTTACACACTTTTCATTCAGTCCCATGTCTTATTCTATAATATTCTATATGTGTCATGCAGCAGTCATGTATGACTTGTTTGTTTTTTTATTAAAAAAAGTGAGCTCCCAGCACTGAACTGCATCTTCTGACTTCAGAGTTTGCTATTCACACCACTAGCCTGCCTTGACCACAACCCTACCCTTCTATAGGGAGGAGTCATTTATTAAAATATTGATAAAAACAGTTACCATAAAACCCAAATGTGTGACTGCAAAAAGAGATGGCTGCTCAGGAGATCTGTTATTCAGGGGGATAAAATCCATTTGGGATTAACTAGCTGGAAAGGACATGTGACTGTTCAGTTCCGATGACCCTAATAAAGTGCTTTTTTTTTTAGTCAAGTTACTCATGGAACCAAGCTTAATCTTTTGCTGCAGCAGTACCATATATGAGGAATAAACATAAACCCAGATTGTCAAGCACAAAGAGCTGTAACCCCCCCCCCCCCCCCAAAAAAAAAAAAAAAAAAAAAAAAACATCAGGATAAAAGAAATAATGGTATACCTACCAATATGAAAGAATAAAAGAAGGGACACAGCTGCTATACATATTGTACCACAGAAACTTTGATGTTTCCTCGATTCTTGTAAAAAGACCATTCTAAAGTGTGGTGAATAAAATATAATCCTAGAAAGAAGAAAAATCAATTAAGTACATCCATACCACATATATAGAAAATGTATGGCATGTTAAGAATTGTTAAAAAACCAAAATACACTTCTAAATTTAACAATATTTTGAAGGCAAGAACAAATTAATAAATATAAACCTAAGAATGAAAAAAACACACAAATGTCCAGTATAAAGGTGTATCTGGTGCCTGCCAACTGCTGAAAAATCTTAGGCAATCAGGATTTGGTTAAGATTATTGAGACAAGAAGAGAATCTGTTACACCCAACCAGCCCTACGGTTAGATTTTTTTGTGTGCAGTGCTATTGTGTTTTAGAGCCAAAACATATTTAAAATACAAATTATACAGCATCAGTATTCCAGTTGTTTTTGCTCATAATTAAAATCTTTAACACTGCACAAACTTTTCATTTGGGAAAAAGCTGTTTAAATTGTAGCAGTAATGGGTTAATTGTAGCATGACCTTCTTTAGATATGCTTCTCACAGGTTGTGAAATCCCTGGCAATGGGGTTACAGTGGAGGTGGTCCTACATACTATGTGTACATACATAGATATGCCACACTTAGACTTTTTTAAATGTGATATTAACATTATTTAACATCATTTATTGAGAGTATAAAACCCTGAGGATACAATGGTGGTGTTGTCCTGCATGTCACACTTGCACATGTATCTTGAGAACTTGAAGTTGTTCCACATACTGTAAATCATTTGAATATACTTTACTACAATACTAACACCTCATTTGCTTCTACCTCTAGGCTTTAAATACCACTTACACACTTTTCATTCAGTCCCATGTCTTATTCTATAATAAATAAATAAAATTAATAAATATTTTGAATATATAGCTATCCCAAGGGATGCATATTACCCACATTTCAGACATATATAAAACAGGTAAGTATTGACACAGTAGTTGTTGTAAATAAACAATAATTCCTGAAATAAACTATTCAGAATGTTAATTCATGTATTCCAAGCATCTCAGTTTAAATATCAACAATCTTTCTTTTTCTGACTTTCTAGGTTGACTTCTGATCTTTCGCAGCATTAAATGATTCATTTTTTCACACCAATATAAAACTGATTTGTTGTGTGCTCTGTACAATTGTTATGTATTTTGCACACCTTCATTTGTATAGTGTGTTGAACTATATAAAAAAAGAAAAACAAACTGAGGTACAATGTATTTTTTCCTAAACATGTATTTACAATCTTGTATTACTTTTTTTTTTTGTAAATTATATCATTCTTAATCTTGGCTACCATATATTATTTCATGTATGGTACACAAGAGCCATCTTAGAAAGCTTAAAATGTCACTAATTGGAATGATGCATTAATAACAATCTTCAGCTTTTAAATGTCATACTGTGAACGAACAGTTCTAAGTATGTCAAGCTATCAATGTTTGTTGCACATTTTGTGTCAATTCAATATGCCTGGCTATCAACTGTCAATTAACCCTATGTATATAGAACACAAATAATGACGTAAATATAATTTAAATCTACTCTCAAGCTTCTACAAGATATTTTACAACTAAAAGTGTCCAGTAACCTGTCTTCTAAGTCCCACTTACCTTGTCAGTTCTCCCGTTCCAGCTGATAACATCAGACGCTTAATTAGATATAAAAGCCTTAAGATTAGGATATATAGGATGAAGTGCAAAGTTTAATCGCCTTACTTAAAATCTACAGAAAAAGAAAAACTATTAATGGATCCTGGAAAGTGGTTGAAACTAGATAACATGCAAGCGGTACAGTGCCTGTGCTATTCGCTTTTCACCATCACTTAGTCTAAATATCTTGATCACAGGCCAGCTGGTTATATGAAACTCCTGCTACCTGAAATTATTCAGACAGAGAGCAAATGGTTTCTTTAATGGTACAGTGGTTCTACACTCTGCTCCAGTAAAGTCAGAGACAGTAGAGTGATGCTGACGTTGAGTGCTGTGTGGTGATTTGGAGGAGGAGAGCAAGCGTTAAGCGCAATGGTTCCTTTGCGGTCGGGAGAGGACCTGGGAATAAATGTTATGATTAGTTAAATATATTTAAATACTTGAAATAAATGTACATGTGCATAAATGTATATTTTAGAAATATATTTGAATTGATTGTAAATATTTAAATATTTCAACCATCTTCCAACAAAACTTGAAAGATATATAAATATTAACCTTGATTTACAAATATATTTAGAAATATTGTCAACTAATGCAACACATATTGTAGTGTATTTCAACATTTATTTTTACATACACATATACAGGTAGATTTAACAAAACACCTTAAGACACATTATTATCGGCATTAGAGTAACACTATTCATCAATCCCTAGCATGTGTAGTGATCCATATTTCCTCAACATCAGAAATTATATTATGAACAAATAAATACAGTCCCATCCAAGTAAGTCAATATGATTGTCCAGTGCCTTTATTGCAAGTGGCGATTGCACTTGAACACCAATCTGACCTAAAGGTTTTGCCAGCAATATTGAACACTCTTGACTGCAGCTGAGGTGGCTGGCATTTGAGGCATCCTCAAATGGTTCTAGAATAACCACAAGTTCAGTGAGGCATTGGATGTCAGCTGGGGTTAGCTGTACTGGTGCATTGATCTGCTTCAGTTTATCTTGGTCAGACCTCTAAAAGAATCACATCATCTTGAGATCAGAATTCCAGCGTACAGCAGTTGCAGGCTGAAGCTTTCTTTCTCCATCCAGAATGTCAGCTGCAATGGTTAATTTGTGGGTGTGGCACACAAGAGAACCAGATTTGGCAAGGGCTTTCCAGGATGCTGGGTATTTGGACAGGCCATCATTCACAACATGCTGTGTGATATGAAGCATCCTTCACGATGGAGGAGTACATCAAGGGATTCCACAACGTCAACTCTCTCCAACAGTGTCGTCACCCCCACTGTCAGTGTGACTATCACACCAACCCACCTCCTCAAATCCAAGCAGTTGAAAAGCTTTTTTTCATATTACTGGCATTGTCAGTGATAACATTGGTTATAGTCTCTTCAAATGCAACACTGATGTTGTCCCCTGTGTGATGCCCCTTGACCTCTTGGAGGACAGCAGTACATCATAGAGCTTCCAGTCAAGGAAGAAATGGCCTGTGATGCACAGGAAAGATTTAATCTGGCATGATGACCACATATCCACAGTGACACACATGCTGGGTGCAGAGTGTAGCAGGGTGGCAAGGTGACTGTGGATACTGCTGTGCTTGGCAGGAAGACACACTGTCGACAGGGTTTTGCAACAGGGAACATTATAGCTTGGATCCAGTGCCTCAACAAATATTCAGAAGCTGGGATGATCAACATGGGACAGTGGAGTAATGGTGTCAGCTATATAGTCTGCCAAGGCATTAGTGGCTCTGAGCTAATAGGGTTGAATAGAAATGTACTTTTGAAGTAGCAGTGGGAATGCTGGAGAGCACAGCATGTGAAGAGGAAGACTGGGGCCAATCACCATCAGGCTTGCCAATGTAGATGTCAGGATGATTCTTCTGCAATATTTGAAGATAACATTGAAGATACTGCTTGCAATGTTATGTTATGTATAGACAATGTATGTTTCCACCACGCCCATATAAGGAATTGTATATATTGTATATATTATATTGTAGTGATGTTCTAATAAAGGGTAACATGATTCAGTTAGAAATGTTCTTACTATTCAATATCCATGTCAATAGTAATATCCTTTGCAGTTTGTTTTAATGCATACTGGGGCTCAAAGCATGCAAGAAAACAAAGTGTACGGGATATTACCATGGTCATGGATACTGAGTGGTAAGTGCCTTCTAGAAATGACAAATTTGCCCTTTAATACAATGTCATATCACTTTGCCTTTTGGAGCCTGTGGTTTATTTTATATTATGATGTATTGTTTATTGTGTTATTACTTTTTAAATGTATGTGTGCATGGTGTTTCAGATCGGCAGGGAAGGGTTCATAGCCTTCCTGGACCAAATCAGTTTATGCACTGAATATGACCGAGTCCGATTGAATGATTAACAAGCAATCGAGCCCAGGCACAGCTGCATAACAGAGGCAAGAACATGTCACTCTCAGTTGGGTTGTTCAGAAGAGGAACATAAATCAAATAGAAATATCAACAATTGCTACTCATGCTGGATTTTGACCAACACAATACTTGTTTGTTCACTGTGTTTATTGCCTGCCTGTTTTGGCTAACATGCCATTTTGTGTTTGTAAAAGACTTTTGTTTTGTTTAAACATTTTATTTCTTCATTTATAAAATAAATGCATATCTGTGTTATTAGGTCACCACCGAGCTCATCCTGCCAGTCTGCATCACAGCCTGTCTCAACATCCTAGATCCTGTATATCTGCATTGTGACATCACTACTAAGACACACTCTTGATTCAAGAAGAATGTTTATGTAAGACTTCACTATCAACACACAGAAACAAACACTTACCCTGAGGTAGACAAACTGATTTTGAGGAATACGCCTCTCCAGCCAATCAGGAACTCCTGGTCAACAAACCTTGACCAAGCTCCGTCAATCAATTGGCTGTCAGTGCGTCTACACTGAGCACCCGTGATTAATACAAAACGTAAACAAAATACAAACAAAGCATTAATTCCCTGTGCAGAGCTTCTGCCCTGCCACACAGGCAATAAGATCTGGCTCAAATTTCAGAAGGTTCAAATTATATATATTAATTTGTTGCTTCATAGATGTCTAAATTCCCTGATAAGGTTACAATTGGATTTAGACATCAGAAAGTAAGTTTGATTTTCAGAGTTACATTTGAATCTGTTTCTCCTTCAGGCAGAAATAACATAGTATTATAATGCATGTAAATGAATATGTTTAAATGATGTTTAAATGATGTTTAAAGGTTTGCATCTGATACCTGATTTAGAAGAAATTACTGGTACTGTAGGTGTGTGTATGTTTTGCACTTCACAGTAATAACTACACAGCTACAAGCAGCAGTGATTCCTCAGAACTCCGCCCCCTAGTGTTTAGAAATAAAAATAAATATATAAACAAAAAAAAAATATTTTTTGATGAGTTTTGCCAATGGTCCCTGCATCTACATGTAGTGTCATTGTACATAAAAATAGTTGTAATGTTATTCATTCAATCAATCTTTATTTATATAGATCACTTCACATCAACTAAGGTAACTCAGAACACTTTACATAGCAACAAAATAATATACACTAGGTGATTTCCAATTTAAAAGTGGTAAAATGTGTATTATAATAACTAAGACCAATGCTAAAATCAAAAAGTAACACGGTACAAACAGATAGCCCGTTCCTGTCATGCAGATGCAAACTACATTACAACTGTACTGAAGAGATTTGTTTTTAATAGACGTTTACATTTATTTAAACTGTCAGCCCCTCTAATGTTTATGAGGAGGTTGTTCCATAATATTGGAGCCGCATAACTAAAGGAACACTCACCCAAAGTCAGACATCGGAAGCAGGGAGCCTCAAGGTAGTTACATCTACTAGATCTGAGACACCTGGCAGGAACATATTAATTATTAATTTATTAATATCAATAGTCATTTAGTAGGCAGTTTTAACCAAAGTGACTTACAGAAACTAGGGAGTGAACTATACATCAACACCTGCTGCTGCAGAGTCACTTACAATAAGACCTTGGTTTGGTGCGTCTTATCCGAAGAACACAAGGAGGTTAAGTGACTTACCCAGGGTTGCACACAATGAGCCAGTGGCTGGGATTGAACTGGGAACATCCTGGTAACAAGCTCCTTTCTTTAACCACCCGACCACCAAGCCTCACTAGTACACTATAGTTCCTGCCAACTCACATATACAGCTGAGTATCATCAGCATAGGAATGGTAGCATATCCTGTGCTGATGTATCAGCAACCCAAGTGGTAACAAATAATGTTAAAGAGTAGTGGAACCAGAATAGAAACCTGTAGAACTGTATGATACATGGTCTACTTCAGAGTCCTGACCTATAGAACTCACATAATTTGTTCTGCCTGTGAAAAATGACTCAAACCATGATATTGCTGAGTCATATGCAAGTCCTCAAATAATGAGTAGTATGTCATGGTCAACCATGTCAAAAGCTGCCTATAAATCCAGCAGGATGAGCACCGGACCTGACCCACAATCAGCATTGATCAGCAGGTTATTAACAACCCTGACCAGTGCTGTTTCAGGTTAGAGATGGAGCGATAGTTTGATAAATCAGCCCCAGCTGCTTCAGCCTTTTTCAACACAGGTCTTCTGATGGCCTGTTTTAATTCCAGTGGGACATTGACTGTTCTTAATGATAGACGTAAAATGTCAGTCAGGCATGGCGCAAGTTTAGTCCCACATTGATGGACTATATTGGACAGCAAAGGGTCCAAATGACAAGTCGTGGTTCTCATTGTCTAAGCAACCATGAAACCTTAGCCTGAGAGATTTTTATAAAGCTAATCGGGAACTGAGGGGAGATCGCCAACGACTCAGACTCATTGTGTACTGATGAGGAGCCGAGAACCATACTACCTCGAATTAATTTGATTTTATTCTGAAAATGTGCTGCAATGTATGCAGTACTCAAATATACAGTACTAAAACTCTTTTAACAACTTATCAAAGGGACTGAGCATAATTGGTGATTTAATAGTTGTTCAACCTGCACACACATAAACTTTCCTGATAAATCAGAAGTTGCATTTGCAGCAGTTTTGCATAATAGTGCCCTTACTGATTCAAACCACTATGAGAAAGATTAATGCTGGAAACAGTTTCCTTTCCAATCGATTGATGGCACTGTGGGTTGCTGAACCTCTAAATGTATCTCTACAAATGTATACGCACTCCATCCTGCACCATATTACTCTTTTTTAACTGCAACAGAAGCACTGTCTTGATTATGTTACAATATGTACATATGTATTATGCCCAATTCGAATCTTGCCTAATTATTGAAACCCACTTTCCCAATAGAAGCACTGAAGATCTCAGGTGGACCTCTGTTCCCACTATCAAGCCAAACATCTCTTTCCATCCACCAAACCTAAGCAACAACCAATCCTCTGAACCTTAGAAGCAAGGGCCCAGCCTTGAAAGTCACTGCCTGGACTTCTTCCAGCTGGTGAGTGTATAGTAATAAATGATGCAGTGTTTACAATGAATTGAGGCAAAGATCTTTCTGGAGAACACATTTCACAGGAACCTTTGCTAGCTAAACTCAATATCTTATTAAAAGAATGGAACACTTAATATCTGTTGAGATAGATACCAAGTAAACCTTATACTGTTAAAGGCTGTGGCAGCTTCCTTGTGGTGTTTGTTTTATCCTAGGATTGAACTAGTCATTATGGATTGTCTAAGCCAGCAAATGGGGGTCTGAATGAACATTTAATGTGGGTATTGGGATATATCAGTTTACATGAATGCCCTTTGGGATCTGTAATACTCCACCATTCAAACTAACAGAGGCAGTGTTGAATAGCCTCCTATGGCAAGCCTATTTTGTTTTTTCTGAATGACATTAGTGTGTTCTATGTGACCTTTTGGCCTACAGTGGCTACAACAAGTATTTGGTTGTCTTAGGTTGGGTGACCTGAAGGACAGCCAAAAAAGTGTCAAGTGTCAAAGTAAAGCAAGCTTATTTTTCTTTGTTCCTTTCCTAACTAACACACTCTGTCAGTGTTATAAATACCGCATAGCTATATTTTATTGACCTTTTGGGTCTACAGGTAGATATTAATGCAATATTCTGTCTGCAAAGTAAAATGTAAGAAAAATAATTTATGTTTTAGCATAAATTTAACTGTGGAATTCGGGGAATCGTATATTAAGCTCACTTGCAGCAGCATTTAGAACAGTATTATTCAACTAGTCATGTCATTGGTTTTGAATGAATGCATAATAGGTTCCACAATATGATCGGATATCAATAATTAAATAAATATTTGCTGTATAAATGTAGTCCATGTACATATATGATGTTAGTTTCTCTCTGGATTTCTGTGTGCAATTTACATGTGCTGTCCAGAAGACTCACTTCTGATACTGACAGCAAATATTACATGACATCAAAAATGAAGTATACTTTTGTGTTATGTCAATGCACTATAGTAAATTCTGGTCAGTTCTCTATGAACTGTAGTAGATCTAAGAGTGGAGATTTTTTTTTGCTGTGACTAAGGCGATTATTGACAGTTGACAGTAAACAGAAAATTCAGTGAAGGTGTTGGCATAGTTTGTTGTTTAATAAAATGTTTTCTAGTTGTTACTTTGGATGTTTTTATTTTCAACAAGCTTTTAAAAAAGCAAAATTCCATGCAGTCAAACTCCCAAAAATGTTCAGTTCTGGTTACCTTGCTACAAAAAGGATATTGCTGCTCTAGAAAGAGTGAAAAGAAGAGTGCCCATAATTATTCCAGGTTTAAAAGGCATGTCATATGCAGACAGGCTAAAAGAATTTAATCTATTCAGTCTTGAACAAAGAAGACTATGCAGCAACCTGATTCAAGCATTCAAAATTCTAAAAGGTATTGACAATGTTGACCTGTGACGGAGAGCGAATGAATCCGAATCAAAAATCTCCCTCTCGACCAGTGAGGGCGCTGTACAACAGGAGCTGCGGGCTTCCTACTGAATGGTTGGGCAGTTCATCCTGGGGACAGTCGGGAGCCGGCCATTCAGGAAGAGGGCGGCGTTACGGTACCTGGAGTCATCGCCCTAGTACGGTGAGCGAAGTTTCAGTCATGAATTGGAGGAGACGTGATTGAACTAGCTATCGGAGGGGGCGGGGCTTAGGGTACTTTAGGGGGACGTGACGCCGTAATCGGCTCCTTTGTTGTGGTTAATGGGAGGAGACAAGGACGGAATCTTGAATGAAGTGTGGGTTCATTGAGGAGTATTGTGTTTGTTTTGCCAGGCGGCTGATACGAAGCTGGAGCTGCAGCAAGAAGCCCGGACCTGAACGCGCACGAGCACCAGCACTCAGAGCACCGCACCTGCACCAGGGCACCCAGTTTGGAGACGTGTTTTTGTGTTTATTATTTCGGGACTGCAACCCCTTTGTTTTGTAGCTGGTAATACCCATTGCTGGGTAGAACCAGCTTTATTATTTTGGGTCCAGTTTTCACTGGCAATACCCATTGCTGGGTAGAGCCAGCTTTATTATTTGAAACCCGGTTTAAAAAGGGCATTAAAAGAAACCTGACCGGTAGACTTTGTGTTTGTCCTTTGTTGGAGCACCTCAACTCACCTATACACCGGAACACTACAAACCACTTTGCCACAATTGGTGTCAGAAATGGGAGCCATGGACATGGCTGTGCTAACCACACTGCTACAGGCACTGGAGCACAGACGGGAGACGGAGGATAGACAGAAGGAGGAGAGATTCACGGCGCTGATCGAGAGGGTCGGTCTTGGAAACGCACCCCGAACTCCAGCAGTACCCGTGATGGCGCCTCTCAATACAGGGGAGCAAAAGATGACTGCGGAGGATGACCCGGAGGCGTACTTGGTTGCCTTCGAGCGGTTGGCCACCACTGCGTCATGGCCGAAGGAGTACTGGGCCAGCCAACTGGGTCCCTGTCTGATCGGGGAGGCTCAGGCAGCATATCAGGCCATGACCAACGAGGAGGCTAGCCAGTACGACCTGGTCAAACAGGCCATCCTCCGACGCCTCAATATCACGGGGGAGACACATCGGCTGCAGTTCCGAGAGTATCGGAGGCCACGAGAGACCCGCCCCAGGGTGGTCGCGCAAAAACTTTGTGACCACATGGTGCACTGGCTCAACCCGGCAGAAAAAACGGGTCAGCAAATGGGGGAAGCCATCGTCCTGGAGCAGTTCTGCCATGTGGTCGGCGCCGAGACCCAGGGATGGATACGGCGCCACAATCCGACCACCTTGGAGGCCGCCGTCAGACTTGCGGAGGATTATGAGAACTCCCTGGTCCCCGTAAAGACCGGACTACTGACCCCTCTCGGCGCGCCCATCACCCGCGGATCAGTGCCCTCGTCTCTCCAGTTGGGAACCAGACCTCCCAGATCACCAGCCTCAATGGGCCGGCCCAGCTCCCTACCATGGAAACTGCGGTTGGCCCCCAGCTGGGGTAGATTTACTGCCCCCGACCCGCTGCAGTATCAGCAGCGGGACAGACAGCTAACCCCAGTGCCTTCTGCCCCGATCGTCTGTTTCAGGTGCCATGAGCCTGGACACATCGCCCGCTTGTGCCCCGCGGCAATGGAGTGCAACGTGACGACCTGTTATCTGGCATATGAGGCAGGTAAGGTATAGGGAAAGGGTCGGGAGGGGCCTTGTATTATTGATGTAGTGGTTGGTAATGTGAGTACCCATGCTTTAGTGGACTCAGGGTGTGCACAGACCTTAATTCAAACGTCTCTCCTAGGCGGTATGTCGTGGCAGCCACAAGGCAAGGTGGCGATCTCCTGTATCCATGAAGACACGGCGACATATCCCACCCTAAAAGCATACGTGTCGATAGGTTCGACACAACGCCACCTCATAGTGGGGGTGGTGGAAAGGCTGCCGCATCCCGTAATCCTGGGTCGGGACTGACCACAGTATCGACAATTGCTCCAAAAGGCAGTCCCGACCACACACGTAACCGTGGCAGACAGAGCAGGGGAAACGATTGGTGATATTTTTCCCCTGCAAGCCAACCTGTTTAATTCTCTTTCTCGTCCTAGGAAAACAAAGAAAGAGAGACGGATCGAAAAGTGGGAAGGTGCATCTCTGAAATGAGGCTGGGGACTGGTAGGAGAGAGCGCAGATGGTATCAAACGCCACTCAAAGGGAGTCGGTACGCAGTGTGACCGAGGGGGCGAGGTTACTGGGCCATCCAGGGCAGATGCTACTCCAGCCCCTCTCAATGTACCGGACGTGTGGGGCTCAAGCGCAGACCTAGTGTGGGACCAGAAAAACGACCCCACACTGGTGCACGCTTGGGAACAGGTCCGGTCTATTGAAGGTAAGGACGTTGAAGGCGCTGGGGCGCTGGTATATCCGCACTTCATTATCAAGGGGCAATTACTGTATAGGGTAAACCCTGCCACGGGCACAGGACAGCCTGTAACGCAATTGATGGTTCCCCCGTCATGTCGGCCTGAGGTCATGAGGCTGGCACATGACATCCCCTTTGCAGGACACTTGGGAGCCGACAAGACGAGGGAACACATATTGGCTCGATTTTATTGGGTAGGACTTCATAATGAAGTGTCGAAATATGTAGCCACATGCCCAGACTGCCAGCGACTAGCGCCGGGTCGAGTGCGCCCCACTCCTTTGGTCCCACTGTCAATTATTTCCACTCCCTTTGAGCGCATTGCAATGGACATAGTTGGCCCTTTGCTACCTTCTGACTCTGGGTATACGCATATATTAGTAGTGGTGGATTATGCAACGCGATACCCAGAGGCAGTTCCATTGAGGTCCACTAGTGCCGCTGCAATAGCCAAAGAACTAGTACAGATTATGTCAAGAGTAGGGATCCCCAAAGAAATACTGACTGACCATGGGACAAACTTTCTGTCTCAAAAGCTACAGCAGGTGTATAAAATATTAAAAATATGTCCCATCAGGACGTCCGTTTATCATCCACAATCGGACGGTTTGGTGGAACGTTTTAATCAAACATTAAAACAGATGCTGAGACGATTTGTGAATCAAGAGCAAAAAGATTGGGCATCGCTTCTCCCCTACCTCCTTTTTGCAGTGAGAGAGGTGCCGCAGAGTTCAACAGGGTTCTCCCCCTTTGAGCTCCTGTACGGCCGACAACCTCGCGGTATCCTCGATCTGTTGAGAGAGGGATGGGAGGAGCACAAAGGCTCGCCCAAAAACGTAGTGCAGCATGTGCTCCTACTCCGTGATCGCCTGGATTTGGTCGGTCGTTTGGCCCAGGACAATTTCAAATCGGCACAGCACCGACAACAGCAGCATTACAACAAAAATGCACGGATTCGGACCTTTCCACCAGGAGACAAGGTAATGCTGCTTCTTCCCACGTCGGAATCCAAGCTATATGCTAAATGGCCGGGGCCATATGAGGTGATTCGGGCTATAGGGAAAGTTAATTATGAAATTCGGCAGCCCGATCGCCGTAATGAACGGGAAATTTACCATGTCAATTTATTAAAGCCCTGGCAGGCAAGGGATGCCTTATTTATAGCCCCAGGTGAGGTAGAGGATGATTTTGGACCCTGTATAGAGGCTCCTAGCATACAGAACATTCCGATGGGGGAACAGTTACTCCCAGATCAGCAGAGAGATCTGCATATGATAATTGAGGAGTTCAGGGATGTTTTTTCTGATGTGCCTGGCAGAACTAATTTCGTTGAATATGACATTATCTCTCCCCCAGGTGTCACGGTTCGAGAGAGACCTTACCGGATCCCAGAAAGTCGACGAAGTGGCATTCGCAAAGAGGTGCGGGCGATACTCGAGCTTGGGGTGATTGAGCCTTCCAGGAGCGAGTGGTGCAGTCCGATTGTGATAGTCGCCAAAAAGGACGGCACCAACCGCTTCTGCGTTGATTTCCGCAAGGTGAACGCTATTGCCAAGTTCGATGCATATCCCATGCCTCGGGTCGACGAGCTTCTAGACAGACTGGGAACGGCGAGGTTCATCTCGACTTTGGACCTGACGAAGGGATACTGGCAGATCCCATTAACCCGCAGATCACGTGAGAAAACAGCATTTTCTACACCTGATGGTTTGTTTCATTTCACAACCATGCCGTTTGGGCTCCATGGTGCGCCTGCTGCCTTTCAGAGACTAATGGACCAGGTTTTACGCCCACATCATGAATATGCAGCAGCGTAAATTGATGATGTGGTGATTTACAGCTCCACCTGGCGGGAGCATTTGGCTAGGGTCGCAGCCGTCTTGCAGTCTCTGAGGGTAGCCCGGCTGACAGCTAACTTGGGTAAATGTGCCTTTGCCAAAGAAGAAACACAATATTTGGGATTTATTATGGGACATGGGCAGGTGAAACCCGTCGCCCCCAAAGTCCAGGCTTTGATGGACGCGGCAATCCCTAAAACCAAGTCCCAGGTGAGGTCTCTCTTGGGGTTGGCCGGTTATTACCGTTGATTCATCCCCGAGTACACCACAGTGGTAAACCCTCTAGTGAACCTCACTAAAAAGAGCGCACCAAATTTAATTAAATGGACAGGGGAATGTCAGGGGGCCTTTGATACCATTAAGCAACGACTCTGCCGAGCCCCCGCCCTGATCACACCAGATTTTGATAAGGAATTCCTCCTCCACACCGACGCTTCTGATGTTGGTCTGGGGGCGGTCTTGTCCCAGCAGGTTGACGGAGTAGAACACCGCATCCTCTACATAAGCAAGAAAATGCTCCCTCGGGAGTGCAACTACGTCATAGAAAAGGAATGTCTGGCCATTAAATGGGCCACTCAGACCTTAAGCTATTACCTCTTGGGTCATTCATTCAATCTCGTCACTGACCACGCCCCACTCAGATGGTTAAGCACAAAGAAGGATAGCAACGCCCGGATAACTCGGTGGTATCTGGCTCTGCAACCCTTCATGTATTTCATGACACACCGTGCAGGGAAAGATCATCAAAATGCGGATTACTTTTCCCGGGAGGGGGGTGTAATGGGTAAGGTAGATTCAGCCGAGTGTTCCTTCGGCTACACTCTGAGCGGTGGGATATGTGACGGAGAGCGAATGAATCCGAATCAAAAATCTCCCTCTCGACCAGTGAGGGCACTGTACAACAGGAGCTGCGGGCTTCCTACTGAATGGTTGGGCAGTTCATCCTGGGGACAGTCGGGAGCCGGCCATTCAGGAAGAGGGCGGCGTTATGGTACCTGGAGTCATCGCCCTAGTACGGTGAGCGAAGTTTCAGTCATGAATTGGAGGAGACGTGATTGAACTAGCTATCGGAGGGGGCGGGGCTTAGGGTACTTTAGGGGGACGTGACGCCGTAATCGGCTCCTTTGTTGTGGTTAATGGGAGGAGACAAGGACGGAATCTTGAATGAAGTGTGGGTTCATTGAGGAGTATTGTGTTTGTTTTGCCAGACGGCTGATACGAAGCTGGAGCTGCAGCAAGAAGCCCGGACCTGAACGCGCACGAGCACCAGCACTCAGAGCACCACACCTGCACCAGAGCACCCAGTTTGGAGACGTGTTTTTGTGTTTATTATTTCGGGACTGCAACCCCTTTGTTTTGTAGCTGGTAAAACCCATTGCTGGGTAGAACCAGCTTTATTGTTTTGGGTCCAGTTTTCACTGGCAATACCCATTGCTGGGTAGAGCCAGCTTTATTATTTGAAACCTGGTTTAAAAAGGGCATTAAAAGAAACCTGACCGGTAGACTTTGTGTTTGTCCTTTGTTGGAGCACCTCAACTCACCTATACACCGGAGCACTACAAACCACTTTGCCACATGACCCAAGGGTCTTTTTTGACCTGAAAAAAAAGAAACAAGGGGTCATTAATGGAGATTAGACAAAGGGGCATTCAGAACAGAAAATAGGAGGCACTTTTGTTGCACAGAGAATTGTGAGGGTCTGGAACCAACTCCCCAGTAAAGATGTTGAAGCTGACACCCTGGGATCTTTCATGAAGCTGCTTGATGAGATTTTGAGATCAATAAGCTACTAACAACCAAACAAGCGAGATGGGCCAAATGGCCTCCTGAATTTTGTAAACTTTCTTATGTTCTTATGTTATTACAAAGGAGTCATCCATTGTTTTACCATTTTTTTTGTTTACAATGAAGTTCATGAATACATTTTAGATTTTTAGTAAGTAATTAGTACAGCAGTCTGCAGCTGCATTGCACTGCAGTAAGTTTGAAAATCTCCCTGTATAAAGTTATATAAATCTGGTTTTAGAATCCTAAAGGTCAATGCTGACAAACATGGAATGCTGGCTCTACAGTATGTTATTAATCAAAATTAGTAAGTGAATCAAAGATTTCCTTTAACCTGATTGGTCATTAGACATTGAATGTTATCTTTCAAACTATGTTTAATCACTGTTCCAAATCATCTGCCAGGAAATATGTAAATACAGTATTTATGTATTTTACCTTTGTTCTGCTTAATGAAAGAATATCTCAGTTATAGTACATAACATGCCCTCTGAATGCCTGTCAATGTTGTTGTCTGCTTCCTCGCATTCAATCTATCTATTGTGGTGAAGTGTGGGGAAAGATGGTTGAAGGAAGGTATGTTGGTCCGAGAAGCATACGCAGTCTGTGCCCTTTTTAACAACCTTGCAAAGGAAAATGTACAACTGATTTCTTGCCTAGGGTTAATGCAAGCCTCCTGGGATCAATCCAGGAGGTATAAAAGCAGGTATCTGTGTTGGTAGTGGGCCCCTGACTCCAGGCTGATACCTGGATGTAGACCCAGTGTCTACTAAAAAGAGAAAACACTGTTGAGTAAGTTTAAAATATTTTTGGTTTGGTTTGGTTTAAAACGAGTAAATTAATTTAGAAAATTGGAAGAAGTTAGTTAGTTCTCCAAAGTGGAGATAGGCTTTTGTTTTGATTTATTGTATTTGACTTTGTGTTTGTTACTTAGTCCCTTTGCACAGGGATGGTAACTGTAATATATTTGTAATACCACATGGGGGAGCTCCCATGTGATGGATTGGTGGAAGACTAGTACCCGGATGTTAGAGCAGGAGAGAACTCAGAATGTAGAAAACATTAAACCGATTGATTCATTCCAGCAACAAACCCTGACCCTGTGTTACCTATTTAATACCCACGCATCAATATATTACATTGGCGATGAGCTAGTCGGGTATTCGTGGAAGAAAGTGTACTTGTGGATTTTGTTTAGTTTTTTTTTCCAAAGGAACGAGACACACGCACATGGGTAAAGTTAAAGAATATGACGAATCTAAGGAAGATTTCGAGTCATTGGTCCACATGTGTACAATCTACTTATAAACTTGGTGGCGCCTGAGAAACCTAAAGACAAAACTTGCCAGCATCTCACCGGGAGCCTGCAGATGCATTACCGTCCCAGGCCATTAGTGACCACAGAACTATTCATATTTCACAGACGGGATCAAAACGAAGTTGAGAGCATTTCCAAGTATATTGTGGCTTTAAAGAAACTTTTTACTTACTGTGAATTTGTAAATGTTTTAAATGATGCCTTATGCTACAGGTTTGTTGGTGTGTGGCGAATCTATTCAGAAAAAGCTGCTGTTTCTGAGAGATCTGACATGTAGGTCTGCTTACGATGTTGCTTTAGCTATGGAAATGGCAAGTAAATATTCCAGAGAATTATCTGCCAAACCAAGTTGTAACAGCGGGAGATCTGTGCTGACTCTGCTGGTGAGTTCATAGTGCTGCAGGAAGAGGGCAGCAGTCGTCCAATACCCGCCTGTGGGTCACGGCAGTGACGCGGGGAGGTGGGAAAGAGGGTGTGGGAGCTTTCCCTCTCTGTAAGTGGCTGAGAGGCAGGTCTTGGGGGGATTGCTAACCCTATAAAATAATATTCTACTGTTCCCTCAGGTCTGCCCTTTTAAGACGTACTAGGAGTACAAAAGCTCGGGTCGAGAACCGAGAACGGCCGGGACAGAGACAAATCGGGACCGAAACAGAAAAGAAAGAAACAGAAACTTAATAGTAGCAAGGGAAACTGGGCAGATCCCTGTGTATTGTTTGTAAAAGACTGAGGAACGTTCAGAGTAGGACGAAGACCCGAGCCGTGCGGGTAGCGATGGCTGGGGTAATACTGCGGAGTGCAGCACTTTTTATTTGTAGTTTTGATTACTGTGTTTTCTTTCCCTTTTACTTCTCGCCTTTGGTTTTTGGATTATTTTTCTGAGCACCTGTAAGTGCATTTGCACTTGACCTGTACCACCTGTGGCATTTCCATGGTTCTGTTTTTACCATTGCTGGTAGGCAGACCACAGTCAACAGCGCCCTCTCAGGCTAACCAGTAAAAAAGCACCCTGTGAATAAAACTGGGCACCTGTGCAGTGTTTCCAAGTACACCTGTCTGTCTCCTGTGTCAGTGAATTACCCACCACCCTTCCACAGAAGTAGTCACACAGCAAATCTAAATAAGGTAACTGTTTACCGAATGGAAAGCAACTCTACCCCAAATGGCAGGTAGGCTTTTGTGTTTAAATGGGAGATGAAAAGGGATCTGCAAATCAACAGGGAAACTGCTGTGAGGGACATCACCAACCAAATGAATGTCAGTTTAAAAATAAGCGGTGCCATACACGTGCAAAAATAGAACATATTTCTTGAATGTGCAGAAACAGCAGGTTCAAAGTAGTATGTAACTGAAAATGTATTATTTTAGGAGCCAGAGGAATAGCTGAGGATGTTCACTGTGTACACAGCTACCAAGGTAAAAAGGGAATTAAGATTGAAGTGAATCTTAATGGAAAACCAGTTGAAATGGTGTTATATACTGGAGCAGCAGTGTCAATTTTGCCTGAATCGACAAATGTTTAACACAGTTTCCTTTGTAAAATACAACTCTTAAATTAAAAACACATTCTAGGGAGAAAATTCCATTGCTGGGCCAGATCACAATACCTGTACAGTACCAGACACAAGCTGCTAGGCTACCACTGGTTGTTGTGAAAGGTGACAAACCTGCTCTGTTGGGGAGAAATTGGTAAAAGAAAATTCACTTAGATTGGGCAAACATTTTTGCAGTGGAAGGAAATTCCAGCAGCAGGGTTAAAAAAGTGGTGAACCACCATAAAGCTGTGTTTCAAGAAGATTGTGGCACAATTGAAGAATTCTAAGCTGAAGTTCATTAACTTCCAAATGTGAGACCAATTTTCCACAAAGCGCCTCTAGTTCCTTATGCACTAAAAGAAGCAGTGGAGAAGGAATTAGGCAGGTTGGAGAAAGATGGCACTATCTCCAAGATTGAAAGGAGAAGCTAGGCAGCACCCATTGTTGTAGTGCCCAAAGCAGACAAATCCATTTGTATCTGTGGTGACTATAAAGTCACTGAACTAATGTAGCTTAGAGGAAGAAACCTACCCACTGCCTAACACTGAAGATTTGTTTGCTAAGTTGGCGGGGGCCACTGTATTCAACAAATTAGACCTCTCCAATGCCTATCAACAGCTGGAGCTAGATCTAAACCCTCAAAAATGTTTGGTGATCAACACGCATAAAGGGTTATATCAGTATAAGAGACTGTCCTTTGGAATCTCCAGTTCAACTTCAATTTTTCAGTTTTTTTGGATTAAATAGTACAAAAGGTCTTGAAAATGTAGTGTGCTTGATGACATCCTGGTCACCACCAGCAGCGAAGAGCAGCACCTAAAAACACTAGGTGGAATGTTAAACAGGCTGGAACATTATGGAATGTAAAATTGGAGTAAAATTCTCAAAATGCAGATTCATGCAGAAGAGTTTAGAGTACTTGGGACATTTGGTGGATGCTGAAGGCCAGCACATCACCAAAGAGAAGGTAGAGGCAATGATTAAAACACCATGTGATGTGGTACACCTTTCCCCTGTGTGTATTTTATGTTTAGTGTTATTGTATGTGTTTGTGACAGAAACAGAATGATTCTTGGTGCTAAATCTCCCTCCCGACTTGTGACGACGCAGTGTAAAGGGAACAGAGTGCCCTGGACTGGATGGCCTGACAAATAATTCCCAGGGTTAGGCGGAATAGCTGCAGTACATTAGCCCTTTGCAGTCCATTTATTTAGTGCTTGTCAGGGTCATCAGGGCCAATTTATTTTCAAATGTGCTGTTTATTTTACCCACGCTGTTTAATTTATTTTTTTTTTCAGAGGAAAACAGGTTTAAAATGCATTGCATGGCAAAACAACATCAGTACTGCATCTCCAGCCAAGCCCCACCCCTTGTTCGCTGTATTTTTCACATACCTCTTTATAGATGTACATACTGATAAATCCTCTCCTGATCTCGTTTTATCACCAAACTGCTCAATAATGTGATCCAAGTCATTATTTTATTACTATAACATCTTAAAAAGATGTTGATATTCTTTGAGCACTGGATGTGGAAGCAGCTACCTCCTTTATTTGTGTCCATCATTATCTCTGTGCTACAGCTGCTAGCACTATTGCTCACACTCCCCTTTTTCCTGTTTCATTCGGCTACTATCGGTTTCACTCGGCTATTGAATTGTTTTCTTGGCTTTTTCCGGAGAAAAAAAATGACTAGAGACCTGTTCTTTACGTCTTTTTGATGATATCGGACTGGAAAGAGAAAATTGGAATGTTGGAACTGGTCCTACATAGGACTGCAAAGGTTAAGAGTGATTATACCGACAAGCTATCATGCCAGGCTGCTAGAGAATCTCCATTCCAGTGCAACTTGGAATGTGTCGTATGAAGGCTTTAGCACAAAGCTATTTTTGATGGCCAAGTTTGGACAGGGACATTGTAGAAGGGGTAAAACATTGTACTGTTTGCATGGCAGTACAAAACATGCTGCCTGCAGTTCCTTTACATCCCTGGAAATGGCCCACCCGGGCATGACAATGAATCTATGCAAACTTTGCTAAAAAAAATGGTCAGAAAGTGATGACGTCGAAGCATATCTGAAAACCTTCGAACGCACCGCCGAGAGAGAAGCCTGGCTGGCTACACAGTGGGCAGAAGTACTAGCCCCGTTCTTAAGTGGCGATGCACAAAAGGCCTATTATGACCTGGAACTGGATAGGGCTAGTGAATACAACAAACTAAAAGCAGAGATACTGTCTAGGCTTGGAGAATCCACAGCAGGCCATGACCAGAGGTTTCACAGCTGGGTTTATCACCAGGATAAAGTGCCACAATCCCATGCGTACAATCTAATACATCTGGCAAGGAAATGGTTACAGACAGAGCTACATACTGCTGCTGAGGTGGTCAAACATCTCGTCCTGGACACATTCCTGAGTTGGACTTCACTGCTGACCAGTTAATCGCCTTGGTTGAGAGGTACCTGGCCACAGGAGAGCTTCTGCATCCTGCTGGAAAAGAGCGGCCACAGAATCCAAAGGCCCATATTTCTTCTGGAAACGGGTAAAACTGTTCTTGGGTTAGGAGGAGCTGAAGAGCTACTGATGGCTGTGAAGGGACTTGAGGACTCTTAGGGGGCTATAAGGGGTAATTGGCCTGACAAAGCAATAAGGCCCAATATGGGCATTAAAAAGGCACCAGGGAATACTGCAATGCAATAGGGCATATAACTGCAAATTTCCCACTTACTGAGGATAGGAAATGCAATATGGGGAAAGTAAATTAAATATTTGACTACAATATGGTTTCGGTTTTGACTGCTTTACAAGGTATTGAAAATCATGTGTGCACTGTGAACATAGAAGGATGAGGTGGAAGCAATATTTGATTCAGGTAGCATGGTGTGGCAAGACGACTTGTGTGGTGATGTTAGGACAGTAACTGAATGATCCAGAATGCTGATGTGCATGTTTATTATAATTAAAGCTTTAAATAAACAACACACTTCAACCAAACAAGTATCATGCTGGTGTAGAACTAGCATGCTTCCAATTGTTATTGATCTTTCTGCCAATTATTTTGCTTTACCTGCGACTCTCGTTCAGCCTCTGAACACACCAGCTAAGTTCAAGTTTTTATATTGCAGCCGAGGGATTAACTGGCTATCAATTACATAGTTTTATCCCTCTACCACATTCGGCACAGGTTTTATAATATGCGTGGTCAGTGTTTGTTTGTTTGTCTTGTCTTTAACTGATACGTGAGTTTTATAGATGGCTTACACGTTCCGGAGCTGTCACTAATGGCCAGCATTAACCCTTTGCAGTCCATTTATTCAGTGCCTGTCTGGCACATCAGGTCCACTTTATTTTCACACGCACTGTTTATTTTACAAACGCTGTTTAAAATATATATTTTTTCCAAGTAAAACTGATTTAAAGGGCATTACAATGCTAAGCAACATCAGTACTGCATCCCCAGCCAAGGCTCACCCCGTGTTCGTTGTATTTTCACATACCTCTTTATAGACACGCATACTGATAAATCCTCTCCTGATCACTCGTTTTATCACCAAAGTCCTCAATAATGCGATCCAACTCATTATTTTATTACTATAACATCTCAAAAAGCTCTGCAAATGTATGTGATATTCTTTGAGCGCTGGATGTGGAAGCAGCTACCTCCTTTGTTTATGTCTGCTTATCTCTATATGGCTCAGCCGCTAGGGCTATTGCTCATACGCCCCCTTTTTTTTAGTTTCATTCAGCTCCTATCGGTCTCACTCAGCCATTGAATGGTTTTCTCTGCTTTTTCCGGAGAAAAAATGACTAGAGACCTATGCTTTACGTCTTTTCGATGATGTCAAACAGGGTCCAACATTGGACTGCAAAGGGTTAAACCCAGGACAGCACTACACCATTGTCACTCTATAAACTGTATCACCCACCACGAGCACTACAGCACGCACCCAGGACTGGTGACCGTGCATGGATATTGTGGGAGAGACACCCATGTGTAGCAGCGCAGGAGCCCTGCACATGAAGAGTGGGTTTTGTGTGTAAATATTGTAAATAAGTGTGTAAATTGTTGTAATTAATTTAAGGAAGTACCTGATGCTCCTGGGATAGCCTGCCTGCTGTGTGTGATTGCCAGCTGTGGATAATCAGCAGATAGGTGTGTTCCAGCACGGCATCGGGTATAAAGAGGTCCTGTTTGTTCACCTCGGGGCTGCTGCAAAGCCATCGACAACGGGCAAAAGATCGTCCACGCTACCCGGACATGGAGACCTGGCTGCGTAATCCTGATCGCCGTGACAGTGACCCGGGATCAGAAGCGAAACCGCCGATGGCTCTGCTAGTAGTCGGAAGTCGGGTTTGTTTATGATTTAACAGAAAAGATTAGTTCAGGGATTGTAAATCCCACTAATGTATAGAGAGCGAGGTGTATAAAGAGGGACCTCCATGTCTTAGGGAGTAGCGCACGCCATTATTACGGCAACTTTATTTTGATAGTTTTTTGTGCTGTTTTATTTAGCATTATTTTTTTGTACAGCTTGCTGTAGCAGTCCTCTGTGCGTTACTATCGTTGGTAATGTCACATGACCATTTGTATTTACTTTCACTTTCACTTTTTTTTTCTGTTACACCATGTTTATTATTTAGGGCTGCAAACCCCTGTTGCTGTCCTCTGTGTTTTACGCATCACTGCGTATAACCTGAGTTTATTATTTGGTCGCCAGACCAGGATTACAAAAATAAAATACCCTTTTCCATACCGGATTACAAATCTCTGTCTGTTTCATTTCTGCACTGCATCACCTCTGCACCTGTTAATAATCAGCAGCCACTTGGTAATGACATGGTAATGACAATAACAACACCCCAGGAAATACTGAGAATACTTACCCTAGAGATGTGTTACTAGGCAAAGTGCCAGGTCATGAGGACCCAGGTCATTCTAATATAAATACTGTCGAAGGAGAGGTAGAATTACCAGAATTTACTGCTCAGTTACATGACCCGTCATTTAGATTCACTAGAGAAAAGGTGAAAGTAATAAACAGTGTGTCGGTAAGTCCTGAAGTTCCCCTAGCATTCCCGTATTTTGAAATAGAGTTGTTGTACAGAGTAGATAAGAAGGTAATTGAGGTGGAAAGACAGTTACTTGTACCTTATCAATTTAGATTAACTGAGGAGGTCACCTTGGGGTTATGAAAACAACAGATAGGAGCAAAAGATGCTTTTATTGGCCTGGGCTACACACTGATGTAAAAAAGCATTGCACTTCCTGTCCTGAGTGTTAGCGAACTGCACTGTTTATACCCTTTTGCAATATAGCATCTGAGCACATAGCTGTGGATTTAGTGGGACCGGTAGGGAAGTCTTCCAGGGGAAACCAACACACATTAGTTGTATTGGATTATGCTACTCAGTATCCCGAGGAAGTACCCCTGCGCAATACTTCAGCGAAAGCCAAAGCCAAGAATTGAATCTGTTCAGTCTTGAACAAAGAAGACTACGTGGCAACCTAATTCAAGCATTCAAAATTCTAAAAGGTATTGACAGTGTCGACCCAAGGGACTTTTTCAGCCTGAAAAAAGAAACAAGGACCAAGGGTCACAAATGGAGTTTAGAAAAAGGGGCATTCAGAACAGAAAATAGGAGGCACTTTTTTACACAGAGAATTGTGAGGGTCTGGAATCAACTCCCGAGGAATGTTGTTGAAGCTGACACCCTGGGATCCTTCAAGAAGCTGCTTGATGAGATTTTGGGATCAATAAGCTACTAACAACCAAACGAGCAAGATGGGCCGAATGGCCTCCTCTCGTTTGTAAACTTTCTTATGTTCTTATGTTCTTATGTTCTTATGTTTAATCATTGGAGATCCCAAAAGAGATACTTACCGATCAGGGGATCTTTTTTTATGTCTTGGGTAACTTGGGAGTTATGTGTTTTACTAAAGATTAAACACTTAATAACCTTTGTGTCTCATCCTCAGACCGATGGGCTGGAGGGAGGTTTAATAAGACTTTTAAAGCCATTCTTTGGAAAATGATAGACAAAGACAGGAAAAACTGAGATGATCTGTTGCCATACTTAATGTTTGCTATAAGAGAACAATTTCTCATTGTTTGTTGCTATATGGGAAACACCCCAGGGGACATAGGAACAGGAAGCCACACCGTTCCACAGTGTAATAGACCACATTTCCAAAATGCAGGACTGCATAGCAAGTTTATACTAATTGTAAGGACTATATGAGACAAGTGCAGGTTGGACAAATGTACTCTTACAATCGAACAGCAACTGTCAGTGTTTTTCAGCCAGATGACCCGGTCCTAGTTTTAGTATGTTTCTGTCCACTTGGCACTGGCCCTATGAAATAATTGAACAGGTGGGGGAGTTCACTTAGAAGGTACAGCAACCCGGAAGGAGGAAACCAGAACAAATCTACCATCTAAATCTTTTAAAAGCGTGGAAGGACAGGGAAACCTTAGTAGTTTTAAAGCTGCCGTCCAGGTCATAGATTTCTCAGCCTGAACCTGTTGTGAAAATAGTAGAAAGTTCAGCAGTTAGTATGGAAAAATAGATATGTGTTCTCAACAGTTCTGGGGAGAACTGATGTAATACATTATGAGATTTTAACGGAACAAGGGAAAAAGGTGCATTTAAAGCCGTATAGAATACCCAAGGCTAGAAGGGAAGCCATTAGCAATGAAGTGGGAAAAATAATAAAACAAGGTCATTGGGGAATCCTTGAGTGAGTGGTTCAGTCCAATTGTGATAGTGCTGAAACCAGATGTCTCAAAATGATTTTGTAATGATTACATTAAATGATATATCCACATTTTATGCACATCCCATGCCTAGAGTGGATGAGCTCGTAGATCGACTAGGCACGGCCAGGTACCTCACCACCCTAGACCTCACTAAGGGGTATTAGCAGGTTCCTCTCGGTAAGCAGGCTAAAACCAAAGCATTCTGGACTGATAGGCTGTTTCACTATACTGCCTTGCCATTTGGGCTACATGGGACTCAGGCCACATTTTAACGAATGATGGGCGATATAGTGAGGTCCCACAAAGAATATGCAGCTGCTTATATAGAAGATGTGGTGGTTCATAGTAGACTGCGATATACATCTAAGCAGGGTACAGGCTGTACTTAAGGGCTGCAGGGTTGACAGCCAACCCAAGTAAATGTGCAATAGGCTTAGAAGAGGCATAATACTTGGGTTACACATTTGAGTGAGGTCTGGTAAAACCACAGGTTAATAAACTTGCGGCTATTCAAAGGTGCCCATGATCCATAAATAAAAACCAAGTGAAGGCATTTTGGGGCATAAAGGGTATTATATGAGGTTCGTAGCCGGTTTCGCTACAATAGCTGCCCGATTACCAGACCTAACCTGTGCTAGAGCAACCCTGATGGTGAAATGGGGTGAAGAGGCTGAAGTAGCATTTCAGAGCCTCAAAGATTTCTTATGTTCACAACCCATGTTGGTCACCCTTAATTTTACTAAGGGATTTCTGGTTCAAACTGATGCATCTCAGGTTGGTTTAGTGGCTGTGTTGTCACAGGAAGTGAACGGCGAGGACTGTAGTGGTGATGTCAGACCCGGAAGAACATAGAAACCAAAACATGTAATGGCGGGTGAAAACTGAGCTGTAGCGCTCAGTATATTTCTTAAATGATAAACAGAAAATAAAAGAAGTAAATGAAACCAACACAAACAAAAAGGTGCTTTGGCCAAACAAATAAACAAATAATAATCAGCAACAAAACAAGTATTGTGCTGGTGTATAAACCAGCAAGCTAGCAATTGTTATATTTCTTTTACAGAATTACATCTCTCCTCTTATGCTACCCACCTCGAGTGCAGACAGTGGCAGGCTTTTATAGTCTGGCCAAGGGATTAAATAGCTATTAATTAAATTATTTTATTACCCCTCAGCCACAGTCTGCACGAAATTAAATAAGGATGCATGACTGTCAGCTAGTTAAATAATCAGTAGCTGATCAGTCACGCATCCTCACAAGGTTTTCAAAAATAAAAATAATAACCTGGAGGACGGTATCTTGCACGTCCAGCCAAACAAAGCATAATAATAATAACAAATAATAATATCGTCAGGCTTTCACCCCTGCATTAATACATAAATCAAAATAATAAACAAAGGGGCGGGACACTCTGCCACAAGCACCCTACATTATTCCTTAGCAGGAAACTGAATCCTAAGGAAAGGAACTATGCAACTGTTGAAAAGGAATGCCTGGCTATTAACCATTTGAGTAGTGAGTTATAAAAATGCACAGGAGTGAGTTTTTTTTTTTGTCTGCCCACTGCATGAGCTTGATTATTACAAATACTGTATATGTTTGTATGTATGTAATGAACACTGACAAAACACAGACATTACCGTAAATAAATACCAATAAATATATTTTTTTATTTAGACATAAGGAAATAACATGTAGGAGTAAACAATGGGGTGGAACAAACACAACAACACAACAGAGATATATGAATAAATCATATCCGGGTGAACCGGTTGTGGGGGCGGAGGGAGGGAGAGTGTCTAATGCTTCAGCGTATGAGAGCTTGCAGGGCTGTACATTTAGATTTTTTACTCTTTGGGCCACTGAGGTAGTGTTTTTACTGGCCTGGACACAATTTTAATTGGCCCAATAAGAAGTACAAAACTGGGCACATTGTTTTATTCACCACTGCAATTGTATTGGTGAGCCGGAAGTACATCCACCGGTGACTGGATTAAAACAACAGTTTGGTGAGATTAAATATGGCAACTAGTATTGGAATTGTTCAAATGTTATGTCGGCCAGGGTGTCCTCAGCTCACCACGCAACCCTCTAGTCTGGCCGGGCGCCTGTCGGCTTGACTGAAAGCTGCCCAGATCTGCGTTGTCCTCTGACACAGTAGCTCTGAGGTGGCTGTACGGTGGGCCTGCAGTGTGAAAAGAAGCTGACGGACGCATACGTTTCAGAGGACAGCGTGTGCTCGTCTTCACCACTCCTGAGTCAGCGCGGGGATGGTATCAGTGAGCTGAGCCTAAAAATAATTGGCTGTTCCAAATTGGGAGAAAAAATGATAAAAACAATTGGCGACCACTAAATAATAATTTTAAAAAAATTGCATCGACTTAATTTTTACTTTATAATTTGAATACTTAATTTAAAAGGTCGAAATGTTCCTACATTAATGGGATTTGATAGGACTTTTATTACTTAGCAATTTACAGTAGGCTATTCTTGTCCAGTATTTAATTTAGTCTGCCCGCAGTACACATTGACCGATTCCATAGGGGACATCTGTGTTGTCTATACACTGTTTACGGTGAATCTCACCGTTTTTTTTTTCTCAACGAATCTGGTGGCTGACTTTAACAACAGTTTGGTGAGCACATAGGCTCAATGATGGAGCAACCAGCGAATAAAACAACACGCCCACTGTATCACCCTGCTCAGCAAGTTAACAGCAGAGTAATGTATTAGGCTGTGTGTTAGCGCCATTCAAAAATAAAATAAATAATCTTATGGATTATTTGTGTAACTGTTCTGATTATGTATATACCATATGTTTAAATGGTAATAGCTGATCTATTTTTTTATATATATACAGTACTGTGCAAAAGTTTTAGGCAGGTGTGAAAAAATGCTGTAAAGTAAGAATGCTATCAAAAATAGACATGTTAATAGTTTATATTTATCAATTAACTAAATGCAAAGAGAGTGAACAGAAGAAAAATCTAAATCAAATCCATATTTGGTGTGACCACCCTTTGCCTTCAAAACAGCACGCTGAAGAATGCTTCAGATTCCTGCTCATATTTCTTGACAATCAGGAGAAAATCTGGGGAGGCATATTGGACCCTGGGGACAGATGAATCCCTCCTACCATTTGTATCCCATTTATTTGGAGAATTTCACAAATTCACCCTCTCCTGCATGGAATCAGAACAAATCCATATTATTTACCACCAATATCTATTAGACACTATGACAGGGTAGCTGAGTGATGACATCAGACAGAGTACTGCAGTTATAAAGGTGCTGCAGCGCTATTTATTTTTAAAGAACAAAAATAAATTAAAGGTATTAACAAAAACACTTTGCACACAGAGTGAAAATAAAAGTTTAAATAAAACAAATCACCAGCAAAAAACCATAAAGGTCAGGCTGGGCAATCGCCTTCACTGTTCCTGTATTTAGTTTTAACTTTTTAAACTCCTCGCTGTCTCTCTCGCTCGCTCCATTCTCTACAGGCTTTTATATTAGTGACAGATGGATTAACTAGCTGTATCTGATAACTCCTTGGCCACATTCTGCACAGGATTTTTACTACTGGCAGAGGACAAGCTGGACCTACCCCCCCTTCTTCATAGCCGGCAGCGATGCAGAGCAGCAGGCAGTCCCAGGCGATGCGAAGCAGCAGGCAACCCCAGGCGATGTAGATGTGGCATTGTTGGATTTAAAAAGGTATAATATAGAAAAATGAATCTGCAACTCTTTTCCTTTAATGAGTATATAAGATTTTTAATTGAATATAGCACCAGTCCTTAGTTTAGGCTCAAACTCAGAGGGACTTTCCAGAAAGATATATACTACTTGCAACTCAACTTAATTGTATTAGTTAAATCTGGCATCAACCCAAGAAGCTCAACTTCAAGAGATATTCAACAGCTTGCCAAGAATGCAGCAATGGCAGCTCCACTACTCCCTCTAGCGGTGGAGGTGGGAGTGGCAGACAGTCCTCCCACGGTGGTGGAGACAGAACCAGCAGGTATTCTCTCTCTGCTGGTGGAGGTGGGAGCAGCAAGCAGTCCCTCCACGGCGGTGGAGGCGGGACCAGCAGGTATTCTCCCTCTGCTGGTGGAGGTGGGACAGGCAGACAGTCCTCCAACAGTGGTGGAGGCGGGACCAGTAGTATTCTTCCTCTGCTGGTGGAGGTGGTAGCAGCAAGCAGTCCTCCCACGGCGGTGGAGACGTGGGCTGTGGACGCTCGGCATCCATCTCTTTTGGCTGTGGACGCACCGGCTCCTCCCTCTTAGGCTGTGGACGTTCGGCAATCTGACATCGATGCACCGGTCCCAGGTGATGACCTCTGCCCGCTGCTGCATCCTCCTGTTCCGTCACTTCAGTCACCCCTGTCATCCCAATGGGGTCCAATGTCTTCGGTTCGTGGTCCAGGCCTGGAAGCGCCGGAAGGACCGACCCACCCTCAAGTTTGCCCGTTAAATAGATACAAAGACGGAACAGAATGCATTGTACAGATGACATTTACATTTAACACCAAACAATGCTATTTTGATTCTTGCACCCTTGCATGTATAGACGTTATCCTTCAGACACCCTCTGCTGCAGCAAACCACAACTCAACTCCCTCTGTTTATATGAGCAATGTTGCACGACTCTCGCTGTGTATAATGCTAGCGATTTCGCTAAGAAGACAGAAGAAATATTTAAATGAGTGTATTGTGGATCTTTTCATCAATATATTTTCTCTTAATACATACGACAAATTGCAGTATGTTCCCATCTTAGCACATCTACCTCTAAATGTCCAATGCCTTTAATAACAGAGGCATTAGCTGCAGGTCAGAAATGATCTGAGGGGAGGGCTTCCAGCATTACATGTAACTATAAGGGGTATGTGATGTGTTATTGCTTTAGGTTGCTAGTCTATTCTTTTTTATGTGACAAGGGTGGGAACTTGTGCATTGGAGGTACGGTGCAGTAGTTTAGTCAATACTTGGATTTTCAGTAGACTAATGTTTGTAATGTATCAATTCTTAATGCTAATTTTAGTGTATTTCTTTTTTTAAAGATTGAGTAAAAATGTGATCAAATTTATCTTTATCTACAGTGGTTTTCAGAAGTATTCACCCCCCTGCAAAGTTTTCACATTTTGTTGGCACCTGAGTGTACTCCATGACGCTTTCGAATTAGACTTTACATGTAGAATCTACACAAACTACTCCACATTGATAAAGTTAAAAAATGCATATAGAATATAAATAAGTGAGATTTACAGAGAAAAACAGATTTAACTCAGTTGCATAAGTATTCAACCCCTTTGCTATTGCAGCCCTGAATCAGCTAAGGTGTAAATTGTTTGTTTGAAAGATCACAACATTAGTGAAATGGTTTCAGCCTGTGTACTCAAAGTGGCTTAACTTGTGAATAATTTCCCTCAGGTATATAAAGACTTTCAAGCTGCAACTCACATACTGATCCAACAAAGCAACCATGAAGACCAAGGAGCTTTTGAAATAAGTCAGGGATAAAGTGGTAGAGAGGCACAGAGCAGGAGAGGGGTACAAGAACATTTCAAAAGCGCTGACTATCCCTCTCAGCACAGTGAAGTCCATCATTAAGAAGTGGAAGATGCATCATACCACCCAGACATTACCCAGATCAGCCGGAATGAGGTTTGGGATGTCACTCTGAAGCCAGAAATGACCTTGAGAGATCTGCAAAGTTCTGTGTATGAGATGGGAGTCAGTGTTTACACATCAACAATAATCCAGTCCCTATACAAAGCTGTCCTGTATGGAGGGGTGGCAAGAAAGAAGCCATTACTCAAAAAGCCTCATCTTAAAGCATGTATGGAGTCTGCGAAAAACAAACAAACAAAAAAAAAAAAACATGTCAGCCACGACTCTGAAACGGAGGAGGAAATTTACATTTCAGCAGGACAATGACCCGAAGCACAAAGCCACAGCCACTCTGGAGTGGTTGAACAAGAAAATAATTAATGTTCCTGAGTGGCCCAGTCAAAGTCCTGACTTAAATCCAATTGAAAATTTATGGCGAGACTTGAAGATTCCATCCATTGACGATCCCCAACAAAGTTATCAGAGCTGGAGCAACGTTCCCGTGAAGAATGGGCAAGAATCTGTGCAAAGCTAGTAGAGACCTAACCAAGAAGAGTAATAGCAGTAATTGCTACAGATGGTGCTTCTACCAAGTACTGACTTAAGGGGCTGAATTCTTATGCAACCAATAAATTTCATTTTGTACATTTTCTTTGCTGGTTTTGCTGACATTTAACCTCTTCCTCATATAATTGTTCAGTTTAACCACTACAGCTTTGAATAAAAAAAAAGTTAGCTTGAAAAACCGTACATAAATTATTTGTAATTCAACAAAATGTGACATTATTGGTAGGGGGGTGAATACTTTTGCAAACCATTGTATTCCCCCCCTGGTTAACTATGCATTTATGTTTTCGGTTTGTGTTAACTTATTTACAGCCTAAGGGTCTGCCTCACTTTTTTACCCACCCTTGTATTAAGAATAAAATCAATCCCCATTATATATATATATATATATATATATATCATATATATATAATATATATATATATATATATATATATATATATATATATATATAATTTGTAGATTTTTGTTTTTCACTTTGACATTATGGACTTTTTTTGTGTTGATCAGTGGCAAAAACTCTTAATTAAATCCATTTTGATTCCACGTTGTAGTACAATAAAATGTGGAAGGGGGGTGAATACTTTATATCTATACTTACCTGTTGTTAGTATTCTCTCTGTAGCCTAGAATATGTAAAAAATATAATATTGGGTAAAATAAAGGTAAAAGGTAATTAAGAGACTCAATTATTCAATCTTTGATCAACGTTACTGTCTAATCAACCGAACGCATCATGTGATGAATTTTGTGTGGTGTATTACGCACACAGCTTCTGCTGTTAAAATGGCTACGAGATTTAGCTTCCAAAAAAAGGACCAGTAGATTGAGGAAAATGAAAGTTACAGAATTATTCAGACCACCAAAATCTTAGATAGAGCAAAATGTGCTTTAAATTGTTGCAGTTAAGAAAATTAAAACAGTCACCTTGTTAATGATTTTTCTTCTATCTCTGTAAAGGCTAGAGATCCTGTATTTGTTATTCAGCAGCTAAGAACTGTTATTTTATTAATTTCAGTTGCACGTTTTCAATACCTGAACAGCAAGTATCAAAGTACAGAAACATTTTACTTATTTTACTGATGTCTAATGAGTCCTAAAATTCTGTAAAATGTGTCAGAGCTGTACTGAATTGTATTCTTTGACGATTTTCAAAGTTTGGTATATGATACGTTTAATTACAGTATTTCCTTACCTTAACTGTAGGAGTTTTACTGAATTGCATTAATTTAATGATTAGTAAAGCTTTGTAATTTTGTATGCTTAATGTGATAAAATAGGTTACTAGCTATATATCATCAGTAGGTACTTGTGTAGTAAGTACAGATGAACCCCCTTTAAATTATGATTGCCGTGCAGGCATAATTGGTGATATAAAGCAGGTTGTGATACAAACCAGGTTTCACATTTGCCCATGACAGTACCTTACAAGTGCGAGAAAAAATAAAATAAAATAACAGTGAATTAAAGCGCAGTGTTTAAATACTATACATTTAGTCATTCTTTACATTTAAACAAATGCACACAGTTTACTACAGGACAAATACGTTTTTAAATCATTAATTGGAACGAAACAGTGTGTCATTATCTAAAAAAGGAATGAATTGCCGACTGATGAAAGGTATCAATTATGTATGTTTTTCTGTGCATCTGTATGAGACTGACTATCATGGGGTTTCCATGCGGGTCAATTTACACGTGAAATGGCGATGCGTGTGCACGTTTTGGGAGAATTACTTGTGTAATTCAGCAGTTGTCAGCCGTCCGGACAGGGTAGGGTTTCTAAGCCAGAGTAATGTATGTAACATCACCTGATCCCCTGATATGCCTGCTTGTCAGGTATTTGCTGAGCATTTTATATCAAAGCTGCCGATAGGCCCCTCTGTGGAGTGATGTCCTTGGTCCCGCCTCCTGAGGTAATAAATAGTCACTGCACGGAGACTTCAGCCTCTTACATTGAACCTGCGAATGCGAGTGATGAGACCTCATAAGCTTGGCGGTCATCTTCTCTTTCAGAGAACCGGGGTTACATCAGTAACCAATCATTCCCTTTCAATTCGAAGATGATCGCCAATGATACTTTTGCGAAAGTATACCAAAGCCTTCGTGAGGTAGTATGAGTGGACAACATATGAGGGACATCTCGCTACCGCGATCTAGTGTTGGTGGTGTGAGTGTGCAACCACAAGGACCCTAGTGCCTATTAAAGGTATCTACGATCTACCTATCTACGTATCTAAGTCAGTAGAACCTAGTAAATGTATGCAGGGTAGTCCAGCTAGCCACAGTACATATATTGGTCAACAAGGCACCTCTGAAGAGGGCCAATGACATAGCCACACTTCTGGTTGAGTGTGCGGCCACACTCCCAGTTGAGGGTGAGACCCAGCCTTGACAGATGCTCCGTCAGAATCACTGTGTGGGCCACTTCTCCTTCCTGGGACTGAGAACAAATCAACCAGTCGTCCAGGTAATTCATCACCCTGATCCCCTGCACTCTTTCAGGGTACCTGGAGGAAGTTTGCAGCCCTTTCGATCAGCGCCCGAACCGAGCTTGAGGGCACTGGAATCTCAGCAACCACAGGCGAAGCTAGGGTATGCTTTGGTTCAGTAGCTGGTGGAGCAGGGCCAGGCACGGGGGGAGGACCTGCTGCCTGCTTAAGTGCTCTAGTATCAGTAATCGACAACCTGTAGGGGCGCTAGGCTGCGCAGAACGGGTGGGTGTACTGCCCAAGGGCCTTGAGTCAACAGCAGATCACAGTATGGCTGGGCTTTGCTGGAATCATGATCTCCCTTCTAATATTGTTTACACAGCTGCAAAGCAGAGGAAACAGAAGAAACACATTCAGCAAGCTACAGGATTAGAAACTGACTACAATCGTTGAGTGAGGTAGGCTGTTAAAGATTTTTTTTTTATTTTTTTTTTTTTTTACGAAACACAGTTGCATAGCGTTAGCTCAGCCTTCATCTGCCGAGTTTCTGATTCCAGGGAAGTGGCAAGCCTACGTCCAGCAGTTAATTGCAAGGGAACTCTCTGAAAGAGTCAATCACAACTGGAAAAAGGTTAGAGTTATACTCACCTACCTGTCTGTGAAAGGCAAAAGAGGCTAACGTCTCCGTGCAGTGACTATTTATTTCCTTGGGAGGCGGAAGAGAGGACATCAGGGGCCAGAGGGGACAGAGGGGCAGCTTTGATATAAGATGCTCAGCAAATACCTGACAAGCAGGCATATCCCAAGAGTATCATTGGCAGTCATCTTTGAATTGAAAGGGAACACATTATTAACTAACCAGGCACGAGGTATTTTGCTTTATTACAGCAGCTTAGATTCACTCGTGTGCCAGTTCTCTGCACATGGAAACCACATTTTCACAAAATTTCACTAGTACTCCCATTTATTTGCATGATGTCAAGTGAAAAACCTGGTCTACTCGAGTAAAATAAACTGAACGAATGGAAACCACAAAAAGCATTTGTCGAGCATATGTCTCGAGTTAAAAAAAAAAAACATGCACGGAAACTACACCTATGTTAAAGAAAAATTTGCAGATGTTGTTTTTTTGTAAATGAACTCTATTCCATTATGTCCGACCACGCAGGATTTGACAAGCTGCATGAAATATGGGAGATACTGAAATTGGAGAAGGAATCTATGAAAAAGACCTAGGAGTTTTTGTTGACTCAGAAATGTCTTCATCTAGACAATGTGGGAAAGCTATAAAAAAAGCTAACAAGATGCTCGGATACATTGTGAAAAGTGTTGAATTTAAATCAAGGGAAGTAATGGTAAAACTGTACAATGCACTAGTAAGACCTCATCTTGAATATTGTGTGCAGTTCTGGTCACCTTGCTATAAAAAAGATATTGCTGCTCTAGAAAGAGTGCAAAGAAGAGCGACCAGAATTATTCCGGGCTTAGAAGGCATGTCATATGTAGACAGGCTAAAAGAATTGAATCTGTTCAGTCTTGAACAAAGAAGACTACGTGGCGACCTAATTCAAGCATTCAAAATTCTAAAAGGTATTGACAGTGTCGACCCAAGGGACTTTTTCAGCCTGAAAAAAGAAACAAGGACCAGGGGTCACAAATGGAGATTAAACAAAGGGGCATTCAGAACAGAAAATAGGAGGCACTTTTTTACACAGAGAATTGTGAGGGTCTGGAATCAACTCCCCAGTAATGTTGTTGAAGCTGACACCCTGGGATTCTTTAAGAAGCTGCTTGATGAGATTCTGGGATCAATAAGCTACTAACAACCAAATGAGCAAGATGGGCCGAATGGCCTCCTCTCGTTTGTAAACTTTCTTATGTTCTTATGTTCTTAAATGTCAGTTTATCAGCTGAGATGAATAATGATTGTTAGTTGAGTTGAAAATGAACTATATCATGTGTTTTCTTAGTAAAGCCCGGCCGCGCAGCATTTGACAAGCTGCACAAAACGTGACATCAAGCAAGTTTGTGAGATGATATTAAGACAGGTAATTTCTCAAAGAACCTATGGTGCTGATGAGTGGTTTTTGAAAAATCATGATAATAAACAGGGTATGATATTAAGCGAGATGATATAAAACAGGTTAATCTGTAATTGTGTATGTTAACTTTATTCTACAAATTATTAAAGGTACATTAATTGTGATTAATACCTGTTCGATTATCCATACACATCGATCAGAGGAACTAGTATCAGATCCAATTACAGTTGTCCCGTGTTGTACCACCACCCTCGCATACCGCCAGCTATTCTCTCTCCACAAATGTCACCAATATAAAAACAGTGCTATTTGAACCCGTTATATTGCCACCCCTCTGTCCACTATCCGCCAACTTTCCAAACCAAGCAAACGTAAATATAAGCATTGTAGTTTCCCTCATTGTAGTGCCAATGAAATAGTCATGGCCAATTATGTTATGCAGTTAACCATTGACTCACTTTCCTAATTCATTGTAAACTGAATGTTCGAATCATTGTTATCAACACTCCTGCTCCCAAAGCAAAACAGAAAGTACAAAATGGTGAGTCGACCCTACATTTAACACCAGAGAAAAAAAAAATCTGCATGTATGCATCTGAAAATAAGCAAGCAAGACATTGCAAATGTTTTCTTGCCTAAGTGAGGCATATACTGTTAAACGAAGGACAATTGGAGACATTGTAATGGGTAAAAACAAATGGCTTACCTTGATAGAACGGGTCGATTTGTTTAACCTGAAAAGGTCTTGAGGCAGTCTAAAATAAGTGACTTTTCTAAACCACAGTACAAAAAAAAAAGTATAGTAGAGGTTTGTTTGTTTACGTGCAAGTATTCAATGTTTTTTTTTTTTAACTGCTTAAAAAAGAATGTTGTTGAGTTTAACTTGCTCAGTGAAATAAAGCATCGTTCAATGGGAGATAGAATTCAGCAGGTTTAAACAGTCATGCCACAGACAGTAAAATTAAAATGACCAGTACCGTACAGTAATTAATTAAATAAATAAATAAATAAATTTTACGCTTTGTTTATGGAATTGTTGTTTGGGTAATTTGACATTAACTTTATTTAAGTATAAACTGTTCTTCAAAAGTAACCATGAATGTTTCATACAGATGGGAAAAGATAAAACATCACTAGTAGTAGACCTACTGTTGTGTTAAGAACTAGTACTGTAGTTTTAAAAAAAGATTTATGTTTTATTAAAATGGTGGAGATACTGCAATTGTATAACTAAAAAAATAAAATGTTTGAATTTATTGCAGGCATAGAAGGTTGTGTGTGTGTGTATTTTTTTTCCTGTAACAATGGTGCAAATTTGCTTTGGATTGTTAATGTAGACACATGTAGATACCAATATCCATTGAGCAGGTATCGCAAGTCTCTAAACTATGTTAAAATTAATTAGTTCTGCACCATATAAAAGAGCTAATTTTGCCAGTGCTTGCTAGCCTATTAACCTGTTTTAAATTTAAAGGGTTTTAGTTTCGGCTTTATTGTTTAAGTTTTCACATGTGCAATACTGTCCCACAATTACCACAGTGATCATTGCACTGTGTAATGTTAATGAACGATAGCTAAATTTTAAAACTGAGAGTTAGCAAATGCCTATAGTTAAAGTGTACTGCAGTTAATAATCATTTCCAATTTCTGATATCTTAAAATTGAAGGGCCATTGTGATAAAAATATAATGAGTTCTGGTTGTAAATCTCCCTCTTGAACTGTGAGGGTGCTAAATAGCGAAAGCAGAAGTGTCTGGACGGGCTGGCCTGACAGTTTGTTTCTGAGGTCGGAAAGTCGGTCAGCCTGGATGGTAGCGAGGATCTGTTGCAGGGACATAGGTAGCAGCTGCAAACAATAGATGCAACTGGAATCGTTTACCAAGGGGTCATGTGGGATAGCATAAGAGGGGCCAGAGAAACGCTAATCTTTTCCTTCACTTGGTTTTTGGTTAGAAACTGGAAGGACTGCGAGAGACGCAGAGAAAACGTATTGGAAATATTTATGAGTGTTTTTTGTTTGTTTGTCCGTGTCTGTTTAGCAACAGTCTGTGTTTTCTGATTATAGCACTAGACGGCTAACACTACACTTCAGTCACGATTAACATTGTTATCACTGTCGTTCACAAATAAAGTACGTATTATATTGTACTGCACCACAAGCACTGAGTGCACTCACTTTGGACTGGTGATGGTGTGTGTGTCTCATTGTCTGTGTTTAAGTACTGTGTGTATTATTATGGGACTGCTACCCTTTTTCAATACTGTGCAGTACGCATGGTTGTGTATTGAAAGCTCGTTATTATTTATGTCTGGTCATCAGACCCTTGGATTATAAACAAATAATAAACAAACCATTTCACCTGTACTTTGTTGTCTGTTGGTTTCTTTGGATTATTGCACCAGCACCACACCTACTGTACACCTGTTCACTATCAGCAGCCACTTTTGCCACACGTGGTATCAGAACACAGGATATGGATCACAACGCACTAGCAGAGATTCTGGAGGCGCTGTATAGCAGACGGGACACAGAGGAGCGAAGGAGAGAGGAGCGCTACACTACGCTCATTGAAAAGGTACAGCTGGCATTTTCTACAGCATCAGCCCCTACCACTACACCAGTAATGTCAGCACTGAAGGTTCGGGCGATGAAGATGATGGCAGAGGATGACCCAGAGGCGTACCTTGTGGCATTTGAGAGGAGGGCTACCACCGCGTCATGGCCGCGGGAGCTCTGGGCAAGCCAGCTGGTACCCTGCCTGATTGGGGAGACTCAGGCAGCCTACCAGGCTATGAGCGACCTCAATGCTGCCAGCTATGACCTGGTCAAACTGTCAAGCTCGATTTAGGGAGTATCGAAGATCCCCGGGTAGTTTTGGAGTGGTTGTGGGACCACATGGTACACTGGCTGACCTCCGAGAGAAAAACCATCTAGCAACTGGGGAAAGACATGGTTGTGGAGCAATTCTGCCTTGTGGTCGTCGACAATACCCAAGCCTGGATACGGCGCCACAACCCTGACTCCCTGGAAATCGCAATAAAACTGGCGGAGGATTATGAGGACTCCCTGGTTTCTGCCCGGATTGGGATACTGTCGACTCCCGCCCTTCAGAGCAGCATCTCCTCCAACACCACCTGCACCAGCAGTCCTGGGACCCAGACCTCCGAGACCTCCGACCCCAATGGACCAAGGTTGGCCATCAGCTGGGGTAGAGGTGCTGCCCCTGCCCCGTTGCCATACCCACAACGTGACAAATACCTAACCACTGTTCCCTCTGTTCCCCTAACGTGTTTTAGGTGCAACCAACCGGGACATCGGGCCAGGTCATGCCCCGCTGCCATGGAGTGTGATGTGGCTGCATATAATTGGGCAACTCAGATAGGTAAGCGTGGGGAAAATGGTCGGGAGAAGTCTTGTATGATTGATGTGGTTTTAAGCAATGTGAAAACCCATGCATTAGTGGACACAAGATGTGAGAAAACCTTAATTAAGACAGCTCTCTTGGGCAGTGTGTAGTGGCAGCCACAAGGTCAGGTGGCTTGTATTCATGGAGACACGACGGCATACCCCACATTAAAAGTCTATTTATCTGTAGCACCAATAAAACGTCACCTGCTAGTAGGGGTGGCAGAAAGGTTGCCACATCCAGTTATTCTGGGCAGAGCCTGGACAAAATTTAAAGAATTAATGCAAATAATGGCAGTTTCAGCCACACACGTAAACGTGGCAGAAAAAAAGAAAAAGGAACTAAATGGTGAAGTGTTTCCTTTTCAAGCCGAAATGTTTTCTCCATTTTCTGTCCTAGAAAAACAAATAAAGAGAGAAGGACTTCAGAATGGGAGGGAGCCTCACTGACACAAGGCTGCGGTCTGGTGGGAGAGTGCTTGAGTCAAAAGGAGCTGGAACACAGTGTGACAGAGAGGGCGTGGTTACTGGACCATCTAGGGCAGATGCTACTCCGGCCCCTCTCAATATACCAGACCTGTGGTACTCTAGCATGGACATAGTGTGGGGCCAACATGATGACCAGTCACTAGTGCACATTTGGGGACAGGTCTGTTCTATTGAAGGTAAGGATGCTGATGGCGCTGGGGCGCTAGTATATCCACACTTCAGCATCAGTGGGCAATTACTGTATAGGGTAAATATAGCCATGGCAACAGGACAGCCTGTAACACAATTAGTGGTTCCCCCATCTTGTCGGACTGAGGTCATGAGGCTAGCACATGATATCCCTTTTGCGGGACACCTTGAAGCTGAGAAGACAAAGGAGCTGATATTGGCTCGATTCTTTTGGATAGGTCTTCATACTGATCTGTCGAGATATGTAGCCACATGCCCACACTGCCAGCGAGAAGCACTGAGTCAAGTGTGCCCTGCCCCTTTGGTTCCACTGCCAATTATCTTCATACCTTTTGAATGCATTGCAATGGACATAGTGGGCCCTTTGCTACCTTCTGACTCAGGGTATACCCATCATATATTAGTAGTGGTAGATTATGCAATGCGATACCCAGAGGCAGTTCCATTGAGAGAGTGCAGCTGAATAGCCACCAAGTTAGCGACATTATGGCTAGAGTAGGGATCCCCAAAGAGATCTTGACTGATCACGGAACCGACAGCCTCGCGGCAAGTATATAAAATATAAAAAATACGTCCCATCATCGATCTGTTTATCATCCACAGACGGACTGTTTGGTGGAGGGGTGGGAAACGCACAAAGACATTTGTAACACAAGAGAAAACCATTGAGCATCGCTTCTTCCCTACCTCCTTTTTGCAGTGAGAGATTGCCTAGATTTGGTCAGTCGTTTGGCCCAGGACAACCTTGTATCGGCTCAGCACCGACAGCAGAGAGGGGTGGGAGGAGCACAAAGGCTCATCCAAAAATGTAGTGAGCAAAGACACTCCACAAATGTGGTGAAGCATGAGGTGTTTCCTACTTCAGAGGATGAGGAGATTCTAGGTGAGCTAAACCATTTTGCCAAAGACAACGTCAGATCGGACGTCTAGCAACCGTCGTGGCAGCAGGCATTACACAACAAACAAAAATGCAAATTCTTTCGACCAGAAGACAAGGTAACGCTGCTACGTCCCTCATTAGAATCAAAATTATTTGCTAAATGGCAGGGGCCATATGAAGTGATAAGGGCTATAAGGAAGGTGAATTATGAAATTAGACAGCCTAATCGCCGTAACAAATGTGAAATTTATCAGGTAAATTTAAGGGAGTCTTGTTTATATCCCCAGGAAATATAGAGAATGATTTAGGCCCCTGTCCAAAGACTCTTAGCAGAAGAATTATTTCAATGGGGGAACAATTGGTTCCAGATCAGCAATGGGAGCTGTGTAAGCTTATTGAGATCAGAGATGTTTTTTCTGACTTGCCCGGCAGAACTGGTTGAATATGACATTATCTCTCCACCAGGTGTCACCATGCAAGAGAGACCGTACCAGATCCCAGAAAGTCGATGAAGTGCCACTCACAAAGAGATATGGGACATGCTTGAGCTTGGGGTGATTGAACTTTCCAGGAGCGAATGGTGCAGTCATATTGTCATAGTGGCCAAGAAAGACGGCACCAACAGGTTCTGCTTGGATTTCAGAAAGGTAAACACTATAAGTTCGATGCATATCCTATGCCTCGGATCGACGAACTTTTAGACAGACTGGGAAAAGCGAGGTTTATTTCTACTCTGGAACTGACAAAGGGATATTGGCAAATCCCTTTAACCCGCAGCTCCAGAGAGAAAACCGCATTTTCAACACCAGAAGGGCTGTTCCACTTTAAAACCATGCCGTTTGGGCTACATGGTACGCCCGCTGCCTTTCAGAGACTGATGGGCCAGGTTTTACACCCACATCATAAATATGCAGCAGTGTATATTGATGACGTGGTGATTTACAGCTCCACCTGGCGTGAGCATCTGGCTAGGGTTATAGACATTTTTCAGTCTCTAAGGGTAGCTCGGCTGACAGCTAACTTGAGGAAATGTGCATTTGCCAAAACAGAGACTTAATATTTGGGATTTTTAATGGGGAATGGAAGTCGAGACCCGTAGTTACCAAAATCCAGGCTCTGGTTGATGCAGCGATCCCTGATGAGGTCACTATTGCGATTAGCAGGTTATTACCTCCGCTTCACCAAAAAGAGTGCTCCAAATTTGATTAAGTGGTCAGCTGAGTGTCAGGGGGCATTTGATACTATTAAGCATAGACTTTGCCAGGCCCCCACTCTTATCACACCACATTTCACCAAGAGATTCATCCTCCACACTGACGCATCAGATGCAGTTTTGGGTGCTGTTTTGTCCCAAAAGGTAGCTGGAGTAGAACACGGTGGGATATGTGACCGAAATACAATGATTTCTAGTTGTAAATCTCTCTCTCGACCTGTGAGGGTGCTAAATAACGAAAGGTGAAGTCTCTGGATGGGCTGGCCTGACAGTTTGTTTCTGAGGTCAGGAAGTCGGTCAGCCTGGATGGAAGTGAGACGTTGCAGGAATGTATTGACCTAAAAGGTAAACGAGGTAGCAGTTGCAAGCAATAGACACATTGTTTACCAAGGGATCATGCAGGATAGCATAGGAGGGGCCAGAGAAACTCTAATCTTTTCCTTCGCTTGGTTTTGGGTTAGAAATTGGAAGGACTATGAGAGACACAGAGAAAGCGTATTGGAAATATTCATGAGTGTTTTTTGTTTGTTTGTCCGTGTCTGTTTAGTAACTGTCTGTGTTTTCTGATTATAGCACTAGACGGCTAACACAAATCCAGAGCTGTCGCCAAGGGCCAGCACAAACCGGATCAACACTGCACTTCAGCCATGATTAACATTGTTATCACTGTCATTCACAAATAAAGCACGTATTATATTGTACTGCACCTCAAGGACTGAGAGCACTCACTTTGGACTGGTGATGGCGTGAGTGTCTAATTGTATGTGTTTAAGTACTGTGTGTATTACCTCTTATGTATCTCTTTTTAGAGACACACAACCAATAGTGCCATAGTTTTTAACATCTATTAATAACATTTATTAATATTTATTATGGGGGGTGGGGGGCATCACAACAAGCTTTTCAAGCTTTTTGTAAAAAAATAACAAAAACATGTAGACAGGATCGTCACTTCAGAAATGGCATTGGTTTACTACAACGTTAGTCATCACCACAGCTACTTGTCTCAGGTAAGATTAGTATTTCTAGAAATATCAAGAGCACAATATGTTGTACACTGCATGGTTATTGATTTGTACCAAGATCTGGTGGTATTGTGTTAAACTGTGTTACAGTACACTACAGTTTTAATAGAGCTAGGCTGACTGAGAAATATGTATGGGTTTGGTCTGTGGAAAGGGTGGCAGCCCTAAGCAATCATGTTATACATTTAAAACCTACACATGTTCCCGTTAAGCTTAATACACAAAACAAGACAAAAATAACCATATTTTAATGTCTCTTTATTAATAACTGGTGCAATTGTAAAGACAAAACATACAAAAACAAGTAAGAAGTACTATTTGCATATTATGTTATTTAAATTATGATATTAAAACAGATCAGTGCCAGAATATATATTACAAATACAATTTAAAAATTACAATTAATAAAATTATTACAACACTAAAGGCCACTTGTATGCAAGTTTGTTCCCCTTTGTTTGAAGACAAACAAAAACAAAAGACATTCTGCTAAATAAACAGAAAATTGGCTACGCTAAGAAAACTTACAAAGAGCAAGGCACAAATACCTATTTACAGTCATATGCCACAAAGTATTACATTAGTTGTGAAATGTGGTTATATAAAAGAATAGAGAGCTATATTTAACCATTTTTACTTAAAATGCTTTTATTCAGGACAACTAAACCTTAATCAACCTAGATGTAACATTTTAAAAGGGAATGGATTTATTTTCCAACCATGTTTGTGTTGACTAAAAGTATCAAATGTAAATAATCTTCATTAGTATTCCAATAATAATAATAATAATAATAATAATAATAATAATAATAATAATAAATAATAATAATAACAACAAAAGTAATTATAACCTCCTAGCCAGTACCCTCTGCATGTACATTGAAAACTGTTGTGCCTTTTTACTCATTTGTTTTGTAATTTATTTAGGGTATATGGTTTAATCTTGCTGATGACATGTTCTCTCATGTAATAATGTGCTGTATTAATTTTGCCAGCTAATTAAAATGAAGGAACAGTTTTACAGTTCTGTGAGAGACCTAATCCATTGCTAGAGGGTGTTGCAACTTGAGACAACTAATCCAAAAAAAAGTAACATCTTCACGTGCAAGGAAAGCATATGGTGACCTGGCTAAGCTATTTATTGAGGCTTGTACAACTTGGTCTGGAAACTCTAATTTTTTTAAACTCTAAAATTTGTTTATCAGTAGGCTACAGTCCAGAAGATTCGGTGTTCAAGCACTGGTTTACGAGTCACTGAATTCTCACTCAGTCAGACAAACTGTCAGTGGATTAAAAACAGGCATGTTTAACAGTCAGGCATGATCTATAACAGCACTTAACCAATGAGCTAGCATCTGCTTTGAATGGTTTTTAGACAGGGAAAATCTAATGCTGAACTTCTTGTAAGTCTTTATACAGATTGTAGGCAGGTATGTTACAATGAATTGGTGCTTGTTTTGTAGATTAGGAGGATTGGTAGTCCAGTGGTAAAAGAAAGAGGCTTGTTACCAAGAGGTTCCCAATCAGCGACTTGCTGTGTGTGACCCTGAGCAAGTCACTTAACCTTTGTGTGCTCTGTCCTTCGGGTGATAATAATAATAATAATAATAATAATAATAATAATAATAGATTATTGTACACAACCAGCTACATGACCAAAGGGACAATTTGTTCCCTTTAAGAAAAACTTTAGTCAAAATATATTAATTTTAATTAAGGTTTAGATGCTTTATTAAATGTATTGTAAGTGTATCAAACACTTAAAATAGGGAAATTTAAATTCTACATTATCAACTTTATGGAAGACCAGTACATTGTATAATATGCCCATCTGGATGGATTGTTACTATTTCTAGTCTGATTTAGGAATCATGGAGAGTATTTAATTATTGAATTGTGATGTGAATTACTGCACTGATTTAAATGCAAATAAAGGTACATTATCTAGAGGTGAAACCTTCTTTTTTTTTTTTAATTAAGTGCCATAACCTCATCTTGCAGTACTCCGAATTTAATGTGTATGTATATTCAAGCAACAAGTTACAAGATATACTTGTTTGGCTGCATTTTCTCTGTATTTTCCTAAAAATCAAATTTCCAATGGACTTTTTAAAATATATTATATATTTTATATTGCATCCCATAGTCTGACCAGCTATCACAACTTATATTTGCTTTTGTCTTGATCATATCATAACAAAAGAAAGAAAATTGTTTATTAAATTGACCAATACAGAAGTGACTAAAGTTCCTACTTAAAAGGTTAATTTCCAGTTTTCTCACTAAAGGTGCAACAAGGTACAGTAATTGGAGTTGTTCAATTAGTGCAGTGAACTAAACAACATTTCCATTTTAAGCAAGCTAGACCTAGTATCAAATAAAGGCTTGGTCATCTCATCAGTAGGCACAAAAAGTTTACCATCAGCTCTGAAAGTCCAAGACCCATAAGATTCATTTCAGTCATCTTTACAAATTAGCAGAGAATCAAGAGCACATGCTTGTTTTAGGTATTAAACTATTTCATATTTAGCCAATGTAGGTTACACAGGGAAGAAAGGCTAAATAAACAAATACTTTGCATTTTCAACTTTTGAGAAGTGTGGAGTTCAGTACAGATCAAATTAGGCACTGCATTCTGGCGGTCTTGTTTGTGCAACGCTGAATAGTCAAGTGGAGGAGAGGAGCAAATTTGATTTTAAAAAATATAGAAAAGAGGGCTTATTTTGCTTTGATCCATAATGACGTTCAATGAAAGATCAGTTTCCAATGAACAACACAAGAGATGATGATAAAACACCATTACATAACTATGTAAGAGATGGTAAGACTATTATACAGGCAGAGATGACATTGGAAAACAACGGTTATACAAAATATGTCATGTTTATAAAACAATGGCAATAGTATATATATATATATATATATATATATATATATATATATATATATATATATATATATATATATATATTTGTTATAAAATGTTTTTAAAAATATATTAAGAACTGTATTTATTTCAAAGGCATTACTGAGTTCTATTTTTACCTAGAATGCATGACTATGCCTTTGACATTATGGATACACAATGTGCTTGTTTAAAGAAACGCAGGCAATACAGCACTGTAGAATTCAACACTGGTACTTTGTTGACGTTGCATAATTTTATTTTTTTCTTTTTTTGTTCACATATTGGTGGACTGATTCCAGCCCTGCCTACAATCATGTTAAAAACAAATACTGGTGCATATTTCTTGAATGCATCTCTCATACGTTTCTATTCTTATGCTATGAAGAAAACAGTGTCAAAATAAAATAGTCCTTCTATTTATAACCTTCATAATGACATACAAACAATTTAGAGTGTCCAAATGTTATACCTTCCTTTTTTCCCCTAATTTTGAATGTCCAAGTAGGATCCCCAGCAAAGATCAGTAACTAAGCACAGCCAGAATAGGAACCACGCTGCCCTGACTTTTACCAGGGAGTCACTCGGTGACGCACTACCTCTACTCTTGGCAGGAACCAAGGGATTGGGAAAGGGCATTAAAATAAGAATAACTATTTAGGTTTCCTGGGTTTGCTCATATGCATCAATATTACTGATTTAGCAAATGCGTGTTTTCTATCTGTGTTGTTTATTGTAAATAAGAAAATCATGCACAGAAAACCTAGTATTCAATTATACTTACCTTGCAAATTAAAAGCTAGACGAAATGACTTCCCAAATGGTCTTGCTATTTAAAAAGACACTGTTAGGTTAGTGGATAATGTAATATTGTCTTCTAAGTAAACACAACTTGTTAATACATTTTAAGGTGTTTATTGGTTTAAAAAAAAGGAATTCACATGCTTTAATTATATCTAAATTCTGCTTTTCATTCCCAATAAATATTAGAACATCAAATTACCACCATATTATTTATACTAGTTCTGTAAAGGTGATAGGACATTTTACATGTTGCAAATAGGTTTTACAAATAGCCGCTCTGTATCCATAAGTGCTATCATGTGTCAAAATGTAAACATGCAGGTGGAACAGCAAAAGAATAATCTGTTAAAGATGTATTGTGTTTATCCTATCTTCTAAGTCAAATTAGTACGTACAGTACTCTTGTTTCTAAAATTCAGCATTCACCCATATAGATACATTTATGGACTATGCAAACACTACCATATATATTTTCAAACATTCCACACCCCTGCAGAACTGTCACACACATGAATTGAAGTTGGGCTGTCTTCACACCTCTATACCTTGTTGCACCTTATTCAAGAAAATTAATTAATTAATTTTATCTGTTTCATTTCTGGCACATGAAACTGGAATCAAAGCCATTGTGAAATCAAGCTACAATTTGGTTCCATCATTTTATATGGTGTAGCTCCATACAAAACATTTGCAAAAAAACTGAAGTTTCTTTTTACTGTTATAAAATGAAATAGCTTCTTATTTTTAATATCTGGACTTTGCAGTGTCTATCACTAGATTTGCATGCATTACATGCAGTGCCTGTTGCTCTGTAGCAATAAATCTTTGGGTGAATTTGTATATTTCACCTCATGAAGAAATAAAAACAAAGTGTGTATACTTTACATTAAAGACATCTATTTGTGGCCCCCTTCTCAAAACCTCCCTTGTCCCATACCCAGCTAAATTCCGGTACTGGAGTTGGTCCATACTGAGTCAGGAAATCCTTCCCCCGTCAATGACAAAGGAAGAGGCCCACTTGGTGTGAAAGGATCAGTATCAGTGTCTGTCTCACCTTCTGCTAAGTATCGTTTTTCTTTCATCCAACTTGACCCCCCTCCATTAGGGCCAAAAGTCAAATCATCTTTCTCTTGGGAGATGCTGAAGCCACTGGGTGAGCGATCCAGTTCCTCGTGGTTAACTGAAAGAAGTGACAGTGGGGTATCTGTGTCGCGCATCAAGGTCCAGCCCTGCCGTGGTGATGGGCAATCCATGAAGGGGGTTTGCTGCTCCCTTTCATATTGCAGGCTATTTCTGGAGTCCACCAGTGTACTGATGTGCAAAACATTGGGGCGTTCAGTGTAGTATGGAACAGGGGGAGGTGATAGCCTCATGCAGCCTGACCCGTCCATTGTCAAAGATGCTGAAAAGTTGGTGCACCTTGGATCATTCCTGAAGAAACTATATGGCGTCACCTTGCTGACTGGGAGTTGGTAAGACATATGAGGACAAGGTTCAGTGTAGTTGAAAAATACCTTTTTTATCTCTGTGTACCTATTGTCCTCTTTGTCGTCTGTTGGGCTTTGTTGGCCTGTAGTCTCCTTTGGAAAATGACATCTGCATGGTTCTTCCTGCAGTTGGTCCATATGCTGCATATGCATGTCCACTAAGAAGTCAAGTTTTTTCTCCATATGTTCAACCTGGAAACGAAAATAGACATAATATAACAAAGCAGCATGTCGGCAGTGTAAACACAGTAGCCACTGATAAATGTTCCAAAATCACACCACAAAATTACTTGAGAGAGCCTAAATGATGCAAATGTATGCCACAGCCTTTATTCTATACAATATACTATTCTTTAAAAAAATGTTGTTATTTACATGCTTTTTAATAAGAAGTATATGGGAGTTGAACAGCTTCCTGCCAAAAAGCCAAAACATTTTGATGAATCTCTTCTTAAGAAAGCATCCACAGCAGATTATATATATGAAATAATCCCCTTGAGTGATAAAAATGTACTTTAGATAAATAGTCAATAAATATATTTAAATTACTGAAAAATGGTAAAAGTGAATTTTACTTGTTATGCCTGGAATAATTAATTTACTTACTTTTATCTGTGCACTTGAAACTAATATTAAGGAAGAATTTGAAGCTAAACCAATTGATGAAGAATGTATATGGGCCATGTGACACATTTCTGCAGTGTCACTTCAATTGATCTCAGTGGTGGCATGTTTAAACCATGCCTTCACGTAAATCATTAAAAGAAGGGAACTTTGACAAAACATATTTTAGTTTTAAAAGTAAGCGAAATATTAAGTTTGGTTCTGTTGAATAAACCCCTGTATGTGTCTACAATTCACAAATTTCTTGGAAGTGATAGGAAGTTAAAGTAACAGTGGATACATAACCCTGCATTGATAGCCTGATGGTTGGATATATATAGACTATGGACCCAATATTCTAAAGGTTTGCGCACTGCACAGAGGGGTATGCACGTCGCAAATGGCCATTGTGCCGAAATTGTGCCAAGTTGCCATATTTGAAACGTCCTTTTGCACGTCACAATCCATTCTGCGCTGTGCAGAAATAAAATGTATGCATCGCGCAATATGGGGAGAGTGGCCGACAATATGCGTGATGCTGGTATATTCGAAGGTATACGACAAGCACAAAACCAGGTTTGTGACACGCAGAATAAGGATTGTAAAAGGACTGCGTTAACTCCGCGCACACTACCATTCCAGCACTGACTACAAACAGGCAACAATGGGAAATGTGGGTAGCATGCAGCGTGTCTGTCGACATTTGGATGTGAATGATGCAAGGCACACCCAGCATCAACAACCCCGACATAGACAAAGATATGCTGAAAGGGTGTACCGGCCTATTCCATGCCATGTAAACAGGGTATTCTGAATGAATCCGTCCGTGTTCTGGATACCAGTATTCCGAAAATGTGATACCAAATACTCACTTAGTATTAGGAATACTAGCCCTTCTAGACACCTTATTCAGAAACCAGTTATTTTCTAGACACATGAGTCGTCATTTTATAATCTATAATATATAAGACGACAGCTTATGTGCCCAACAAAGCCTTTGCAAAAACTGTGCACAAATATATTAGTACGTGTATGACCCCAAACTGGTTGCCGACTATGCAATATCTTCCTATTTTTTTATTTTTTTTTTAAGTTTTTTAGTAGATCATCAGTACAAAATACACAAAAGTATTCAACTATTTAAAACAATTACAACTCTCAATCACGAAATCATGCAGTTTACTCTTAAATTGCAATAAAGATATCTGGGTCTGCAGCTTTAGTTTGGACTGGAACTCATTCCAGGACCATGGGGCATAATAAGCAAAGGATCCTTTACCAGCCTCAGTACGCACATTTGGGATTTTAAAATGCAAAAAAGAATGGGATCTGAGGCTACAGTTACTATGGGAAGCTATACGGTATTCAGTTAAATAAGTATATTCATAAATTTACATTGAATAGTCTTATATACCATAATATACCAGTGCTTCAACCTGCGTAATGCCATCCACCCTGCTAAATCGTATAATATACAATGATGAGTATTAAATCTTGTATTTGTATTGTACCTCAATGCTGCATGATATAGTGAGTCCCGCTTACCTACAGTTGATGGTGATGCACACCTATATTCTGCATCACCATAGTCAATTTGCGGCAAAAACATACAAGCAATAAGCCTCTTTTTTGTTTCCATTATAACATATATAACATGTTCATATCACAGTGACTTTTATAGTGTATTCCCATGCCCAACAGACGAGTGTGGAAACATGCACTCACTTTTGTAAACCCTAATTTGTCTGAATATACCAATATCTGCGCAATAATTGCTATGAGCTAGTTCCAATAACTGCGCACTGCTGGCTCAAATAGTGTCGGAGTAACAGTCCACTCTGGAGTTGGGTACAATAGTACAGACACCCAAACCCCATCCGCACACACTGGATGGGTGGATCAGTTATGTGTTTTATCACTGTATTGATATGATGGACACCGGTAGTGTGTTTACATATACAGTTATATGCGTCCTTCACTGCTCCACAGGCATATCGGCATCCAACGTGTACTATCAAAGTATGGAAATGAAGATTGAGAGAAGGATGAAGAGGGGAGGGGGGTCCTGCCTGTTATCTCTGCTGTGAGTTGCCACATATGTGTAAATTAATTGTATAGATACGTCATACACCCATCTTGTGGCTCATTGCTTTATTTGGCTATTCCATAGGTTGCTGCACATTACGGGTGAGGGGCGGCCAGCTGCAGTTCGGCGAGCCAAACACCGACAGGGCACTCCTGCTGTGAAAGGCATGTTAATGTTTTCCTATAGCCAGACCGGTGATACAATCAACCAACCAAAGACCTGTATTTTCCCTGCAGGAGTCCAATCATAAGTTAGCTGAGGCGGGACAAACAGTTTTGTTAATTGTAATTTCTGGGCGTTTTTATGCAGCTGTCCAGTTTGCTGAATGTTGATGTTGCTAATTGTACAGAGACTGTTCATTTATTGAGAAATAATATTAGGCTACAATTAACATTTTAGGAGCATATTTAGAATGAATTATTATTCTTAATGGCATAATGAAAAAAATCCATTCCAGACACTCAAAACCTTACAGACTGGGCTTAAATCATGATGTTCATGATTTGAGTAGAATAAATAACATAACGCATTTCTGTGTATTGTATATATAAAAATGCTTGACTGATGTTTATTTTGCATATGAATTACCTTGTTACATTTACAAATCAGAGAGTGCGCTACCACAGTATACTTTGATCATTAAAAAAAAAAGACAGTATCCAAAGCCTTTTTTTACTTTGCTTCAAAAACATACAGCTATGTTGGATCAGCTGGCCTTTAAAGAAACCTATATAGTATTTCCTTTTGATACAATACTGTCCATATTCAATAACACAGTGGCGTTATCAGTACATTAATTTGAAAACTCGGTGCCTAGCTATGGAGCCAATTGTGTATTTGAATGGTCCGTATGTATGTGTGCACGATATATTGTGTGGTCTTGTCTGCTGTCATATCGGTACATACTGTGGCAACACCAATGATAGCAGCTTGTCGAGGTAATGCCATTACTAATGGTGACTGTCCATCATTCTGCATTCTCGCTTGGCTGTTGCGTGCAGTTGCTATATTGGTAGTGAATGCGCAGACGGTTTTGCGAGACACAAACAGATTTGCGAATTGCTCAAAAAACTTCTATATTCCAATGTCTTGCAACTGCTTTGTGCCATTTTTGGATCTTTCATTTTGTGCCAAAGCACTGTTTTTTTTGCGAGGTGCAAATTTAGCGAGGTGATTGAGCGAAGATCGAAGATCAGGCCACAAGTCTTTCTAATATTCAGTGCTTTGATTGGTAATAAATAATTGCTGCTGCACATGTCCTAACAATAACAAAATCTCATATTTTACCTGTACTATGTTAACTCCATTGGTTGCCTGTTAACTTTAGGATTGATTTAAACATTTCAAAGCTAACCTATAAAGCTCTAAATGGCACTGCTCCTTTGTATACTGCTGACCTGCTTACTCCCTATGGCCCTGGTCTCAGCCTGTGGTCCTCTGAGGCTGGTCTGTTGGTTGTCCCCAACTCCAGGCTGCACATTCAGGGTGACAGGGCTTTTCTATTTATGACTTTGGAACTCCTTGCCAAATTACATTAAAAGTTCAGACTCTCTGGAGTTTTTTTAAACTTCTTTAAAGACTTGCTATTTTAAATTGGCTTTTAACTGTACCTAACTGTACTTTTAGATTTTCTTTTTTGTATGTTTGTTTAAATCTTGTAAAGTGCCATGGGATACTTGCTATGAAAGGCGCTATATAAATAAAATGTTGTTGTTGTTGATTGTATATCCCTGTTACCCTTCCAAGTGCCTTGGGACCCTGTGACGGAAAGATGAGTTCTGGTGATGAATCTTCCTCCCAACCTGTGAGGGCGCTAAAGAACGGGAGGAGAAGCATCTGGAAGGGCTGGCCTGACAGTTCGTTTCCGGGTCAGGGAAGTGGGTCAGCCTGGAGGGAAGCGCGACTCTGTTGTAAGACCGTATTGATTTGAGAGATAAACGAGAGGCAGCTGCAAGTAATAAGGCAGCTGCAACCGTTTATCTCGATATCATGCGGGATTACATATAGGGGCCAGGGTAACGCTGGTCTTTTCCTTCGTTTGGGTAAATGTTCGGAGAGAGAAGGAGCGAGAGAGGAGCTCTCATTGTTACAGAGAATTACGTGTTGTGTTTTGTTGTGTTTGTTTGTAATTGTCTGCGTTTTGCACCACCAGACAGTTAACTCACCTATCCGGAGCTGTCGACCAGGGTCAGCACAATCCGGATCACCACTGCACGGAACCGTCACGAAATACAGTGTCTTCACCCACCACAAGCACGTCTGCACTCACCCAGGACTGGTGACCGTGTGTTCGTTTTGTTCGGGACTGTGTCCGTGTTATTGCTATCCCCGTGCTTTACACATTGTTGTGTATAGCCGGGGATTTATTATTTAATGGTCACCAGACCTGGATTATAAATAAAAGCACCTTTTCACTGGAAACTGTTGTCTGCCTGTCACTCCTGCATCGCATCACCGTTATACCTGTTCCCCTCCACTAGCCACGTTGCCACACGTGGTGTCAGAACACGGGACTATGGACCGCAACGCGCTGGCGGAGTTGCTGCAGGCACTGGAGACCAGACGGGATGCAGAGGAGAGACGGAGGGAGGAGCGCTATACGGCGCTCATTGAACGGGTAGGGCTGATCGTTGCTGCAGGAGCGACCCCTACCGGAACATCATTGATGTCGGCCCCGAAGGCACGGGCCATGAAAATGACGGCGGAGGATGATCCGGAGGCATTTTTGGTGGCGTTCGAGCGGCTGGCAACCGCGGCGGGATGGCCTCGGGAGTTCTGGGCAAGCCAGCTAGGACCTTGCCTGATCGGGGAAGCGCAGGCAGCTTACCAAGCCCTGAGCGACCAGTACGCCACTGACTATGACCTAGTCAAGCAGGCTATCCTCCGTCGTCTCAACATCACCGCGGAGACCCACCGGACGCGGTTCCGCGAGTACCGGAGAGCCCCGGAGACACGCCCCAGGGTGGTGGCACAGCGGTTGTGCGACCACATGGTCCATTGGCTGACCCCAGAGAAGAAGACCGCTCAACAAATGGGGGAAGCCATTGTGGTGGAACAATTCTGCCATGTGGTCGGCGCCGAAACTCAGGCGTGGGTACGGCGCCACAACCCTGACACCCTGGAGGAGGCGGTCAAATTGGCCGAAGATTTTGAGGACTCTTTGACGTCAGCCCGGGTCGGGATCCTGTCAGCCCCTGCCCTGCTCAGGAACCAACCTCTCCCTCCCTCTCCTCCAACACCACCACCATCACCCTCGGTCCCGGCACCCAGACCTCCCAGACCGCCGACCCCGTTGGGCCCCCTTGCCTCCCCCCCATGGAGACCGAGGATGGCCCCCAGCTGGGGTAGAGGTGTTGCCCCTGCCCCGTTGCCCTACCAGCAGCGGGACAGATATTTAACCTATGCCCCCTCTGTCCCTCCACTCTGTTTTAGGTGTAACCAGCCAGGACATAGGGCCAGGTCATGCCCCGCTGCTATGGAGTGTGACGTGGCTGCATGCAACTGGACACCTGGAACGGGTAAGCAGGGGGAAAACGGTTGGGAGGGGCCCTGTCTGATTGACGTGGTTTTAGGGAATGTGAAAACCCACGCGTTAGTGGACACAGGGTGTGAGCAGACCTTGATCAGGACAGCTCTCTTGGGCGGTATGTCGTGGCGGCCACAAGGTCAGGTGGCCATCTCCTGTATCCATGGAGACACGGCGGCATACCCCACCCTAAAAGTATATTTATCGGTAGGACCGATAAAACGTCACCTTGTAGTCGGGGTGGCGGAAAGGTTGCCGCACCCAGTTATTCTGGGCCGAGACTGGCCAAAATTCAAAGAATTGGTGCAAATAATGGCAGTCTCAGCCACACACGTAAACGTGGCAGAAAAAGGGAAAAAGGAACGGATTGGTGATGTGTTTCCTTTTCATCCTGAAATGTTTTCCCCTCTGTTCCGTCCTAGAAAAACAAATAAGGAGAGACGGACCGCGAAATGGGAGGGAGCGTCTTTGAGACAAGGCTGGGGTCTGGTGGGAGAGTGCTGTAATGGTAACAAACGCCAGTCGAAGGGAGTGGGAACGCAGTGCGACCGAGAGAGCGAGGTTACTGGGCCGACTAGGGCAGAGGTTATTCCAGCCCCTCTCAATATACCGGACCCGTGGTACTCAAGCGCGGACCTAGTGTGGGGCCAAAAGAACGACCCGTCACTGGTGCACGCTTGGGGGCAGGTCCGGTCCATTGAAGGTAAGGATGTTGATGGCGCTGGGCCGCTAGTATATCCACATTTCAGTATAAAGGGGCAATTACTATATAGGGTAAACCTAGCCGCGGGCACAGGACAGCCTGTAACACAATTATTGGTTCCCCCGTCTTGTCGGACCGAGGTCATGAGGCTGGCGCATGATATCCCTTTTGCGGGGCACCTCGGAGCCGAGAAGACGAGGGAGCGAATATTGGCTCGATTCTATTGGCTCGGTCTTCATACTGATGTGTCGAAATATGTAGCCACATGCCCAGACTGCCAGCGAGTAGCGCCAGGTCGAGTGCGCCCCGCTCCTTTGGTCCCACTGCCGATTATTTCCACTCCGTTCGAGCGCATTGCAATGGACATAATGGGCCCTTTGCTACCTTCTGACTCTGGGTATACGCATATATTAGTAGTGGTGGATTATGCAACGCGATACCCAGAGGCAGTTCCATTGAGGTCCACTAGTGCAGCTGCAATAGCCACCGAGTTAGCGCACATTATGGCTAGAGTAGGGATCCCCAAGGAGATTTTGACGGATCACGGAACCAATTTTTTGTCCAATACGTTACAGCAGGTGTACAAAATATTAAAAATACGTCCCATCAGGACGTCCGTTTATCATCCACAATCGGACGGTTTGGTTGAACGTTTTAATCAGACCTTAAAGTCGATGCTGAGGCGATTTGTAACACAGGAGCAGAAACATTGGGCATCGCTTCTTCCCTACCTCCTTTTTGCGGTGAGAGAAGTGCCGCAGAGTTCAACGGGGTTCTCCCCCTTTGAGCTCCTGTACGGCCGGCAGCCTCGCGGCATTCTCGACCTGCTGAGGGAGGGGTGGGAGGAGCACAAAGGCTCGTCTAAAAATGTAGTGAAGTATGTGCTCCTACTACGAGATCGCCTGGATTTGGTCGGTCGTTTGGCCCAAGACAACCTCAGATCGGCTCAGCACCGACAACAGCAGCATTACAACAAAAATGCACGGATTCGAACCTTTCGACCAGGGGACAAGGTAATGCTGCTACTTCCCTCATCTGAATCGAAACTGTGTGCTAAATGGCAGGGGCCGTATGAGGTGATTCGGGCTATAGGGAAAGTAAATTATGAAATTAGACAGCCCGATCGCCGAAATGAACGTGAAATTTATCATGTCAATTTATTAAAGCCCTGGCAGGCAAGGGAGGTCTTATTTATAGCCCCAGGCAATATGGAGGATGATTTAGGTCCCTGTCCAGAGACCCCGAGCACAAGAGCGATTTCTATGGGGGAACAATTGGTTCCGGATCAGCAAAGAGAGCTGCGTAAGCTTATTGAGGAGTTCAGCGATGTTTTTTCTGACGTGCCCGGCAGGACAAACTTAGTTGAATATGACATTATCTCTCCACCAGGTGTCACAGTGCGAGAGAGACCGTACCGGATCCCGGAAAGTCGACGAAGTGGCGTTCGCAAAGAGGTATGGGATATGCTCGAGCTTGGGGTGATTGAGCCTTCCAGGAGCGAGTGGTGCAGTCCGATCGTCATAGTGGCTAAGAAAGACGGCACCAACCGCTTCTGTGTGGATTTCAGAAAGGTGAACGCTATTGCTAAGTTCGATGCATATCCCATGCCTCGGGTCGACGAACTTTTAGACAGACTGGGAAAAGCGAGGTTTATTTCCACTCTGGACCTGACGAAGGGATATTGGCAAATCCCTTTAACCCGCAGCTCCAGAGAGAAAACCGCATTTTCAACACCAGAAGGGCTGTTCCACTTTAAAACCATGCCGTTTGGGCTACATGGTGCGCCCGCTGCCTTTCAGAGACTGATGGACCAGGTTTTACGCCCACATCATGAATATGCAGCAGCGTATATTGATGACGTGGTGATTTACAGCTCCACCTGGCGAGAGCATTTGGCTAGGGTTGCAGCCGTTCTTCAGTCTCTAAGGGCAGCCCGGCTGACAGCTAACTTGAGGAAATGTGCGTTTGCCAAAACAGAGACTCAATATTTGGGATTTTTAATGGGGAATGGAAGGGTGAGACCTGTAGTCACCAAAATCCAGGCTTTGGTTGATGCAGCGATCCCCAAAACCAAGACTCAGGTGAGGTCACTACTGGGCTTAGCCGGTTATTACCGCCGCTTCATCCCCGAGTACGCCACAGTGGTTAACCCGTTAGTCGACCTCACCAAAAAGAGTGCTCCAAATTTAATTAAATGGTCAGCTGAGTGTCAGGGAGCGTTTGATACTATTAAGCGTACACTTTGCCAGGCCCCCACTCTTATTACACCAGATTTCACCAAGAGATTCATCCTCCACACCGACGCATCGGATGTAGGTTTGGGTGCAGTCTTGTCCCAAAAAGTAGCTGGAGTAGAGCACCCGATATTATACCTCAGTAAAAAAATGTTACCTCGGGAACGCAACTACTCCGTAGTCGAAAAAGAGTGTTTGGCCATTAAATGGGCTACTCACTCTTTACGATACTACCTGCTGGGACACTCATTTGATCTGGTCACAGACCACGCCCCACTCAAGTGGTTAAGCACAATGAAGGACAGCAATGCCCGGATAACTCGGTGGTATCTGGCATTGCAGCCCTTCATGTACCACATGGTACACCGTGCGGGGAAAGACCACCAAAATGCGGATTATTTTTCCCGGGAGGGGGGAGTAATGGGGAAGGTAGATTTAGCCGAGTGTTCCTTCGGCTCCACTCTGAGCGGTGGGATATGTGACGGAAAGATGAGTTCTGGTGATGAATCTTCCTCCCAACCTGTGAGGGCGCTAAAGAATGGGAGGAGAAGCATCTGGAAGGGCTGGCCTGACAGTTCGTTTCCGGGTCAGGGAAGTGGGTCAGCCTGGAGGGAAGCGAGACTCTGTTGTAAGACTGTATTGATTTGAGAGATAAACGAGAGGCAGCTGCAAGTAATAAGGCAGCTGCAACCGTTTATCTCGATATCATGCGGGATTACATATAGGGGCCAGGGTAACGCTGGTCTTTTCCTTCGTTTGGGTAAATGTTCGGAGAGAGAAGGAGCGAGAGAGGAGCTCTCATTGTTACAGAGAATTACGTGTTGTGTTTTGTTGTGTTTGTTTGTAATTGTCTGCGTTTTGCACCACCAGACAGTTAACTCACCTATCCGGAGCTGTCGACCAGGGTCAGCACAATCCGGATCACCACTGCACGGAACCGTCACGAAATACAGTGTCTTCACCCACCACAAGCACGTCTGCACTCACCCAGGACTGGTGACCGTGTGTTCGTTTTGTTCGGGACTGTGTCTGTGTTATTGCTATCCCCGTGCTTTACACATTGTTGTGTATAGCCGGGGATTTATTATTTAACGGTCACCAGACCTGGATTATAAATAAAAGCACCTTTTCACTGGAAACTGTTATCTGCCTGTCACTCCTGCATCGCATCACCGTTATACCTGTTCCCCTCCACTAGCCACGTTGCCACAGACCCATAAGTTTAATGGGAGCTAAACATACTACAGCGTGACCAAACATTTTAGTTGACTAAGAATTAACAATTTTTACTTCATAAAGTCAAATGAAACCTGTTGAATAATATTGTTAACATATTGAATAATATTGTTAACATATTGAAAAACTTTGTAGTTTTCCATATAAAACTGAAAAATGTGACAGGATGAATTGTCTTCCCAGTAAACACAACTAATACATTTTCAAGGTGTTAACACCAAAGTTAATGAGCTACACAGAGCCCCTCTGCATAGGTAGAATCACCAGACTCCTGCTTCACCCATCCATATCAATACTGCTTTGTAGTTTTCCTTATAAAATTAAAAAATGTGACATTTCAAAATCTAACATGAAACACTGTACTACTATTATGGTTTCAGGTAGACTATTGCAATATCATGTTGTAGTTTATTTGATTACATGATGTTAAATTAAATATCTAAATTATGTTCATATAGTTGTTTTTTTATTATCTCTCAATCCTAAAATTCTAGGTGATGCAAACCTTTGGCCATAGCTATATAGTTGGCAGATGACAGGAAAAAAACAGTGAGAATATATTTCACAGTAGAGCACAAAACAGACCAAAGCCGTTGCAGAGCCCCTCTCTGGAGCAGGTTACTTTTAGGACGGATGCATTTATTCTCCTATTCTTGGGCATTAAACAAAGTAATTATAGAAAAGACTGAATATATTGTACTATTTTTGTAAACTTTGTCCAGTTCGGCTTGGATTTCTATCAGAGCTCTAGTTTCTTGCACTGTCCATGCAGTGTAGGGTTACCAGATTACCAGAGAGACAAACTGCTGGAAGTTTTATTTTCTTCAATTCACTGACTCCATAGCAACTCCGAAGCTGTATATAATAACACAATCATAATTTAAAAATTAAACACTACATGTATTTATTGCAGACCAAAACGACTAATTTTTTTCTTTCTATCGTCATATAATCACAACATATTAAATATACAAAAATCCAGATCAGAAAAAATTAGATCAGCTATTATGATTTAAATGTGTGATATAGACATAAACAGAATTAGTTAACATATAATCCATAAAATGCATTTTGGTACTTTAAAAAAAAGAATACACTAGCAAAACCAGAACAATTTAAAAATGTTACTGTTTCCAACCAGGAAAAATTATGACTGTAAACTGGAACAATCACAGTTTTCCCAGGATGTCTGGTAACCTTAATGTGGTTCCCTAACACATTTAGTTTTTTCTGTCTTTATTTCCTCAGAATATGAACTAAACTACACATGTAATGTGTACTTCTGAGTCAAGCTACCTTGTGTAATTTGTTTCCTATGTGCAAAATGGCCCAGCAGTCCAGCAGTTCGCATTGAGGTTTACCAATTGAACCAAACTCGTTTTGTTTGCCAAAGGGACATACGGTTTGTTTCCATAGCAGACTTTGTTGTTCACATTTTACATCAAAGGTACCAAATCGTACCAAGTGCCAACCAAACCCTCTAAACAGTGTGAACACAGCTTTAAAATACCTGTCTTTTAACTTTCACAAATCTTCCCATCATGCTTTGGTCTTCACCCTCTAGCACTGGTCCTTTTGGTAAATATGGGTCATTTCTGTTAAAAGAAATAAAAACAAACATCACATTCACTCTTAACGCTTAATCCATAACAAGTACTGTTACTAGAATATGAAATCACCACAAATATTTATAGTAACAAACAGATAAAAAGGAAGATGGACAGACTGTATACAGTATTATCATCATATCATTTTGCTGTAGATAATTTGTAGACTATTATAATTTCTCTGTGACTCGGATGAAGCCCATTTATCCTGCCACAGTTCTAAAATATACTTCTGTGTTTTTATACCTTAAAATGTTATAATACCTTAAATTAATGCAAATGTGAATACAATTATGACATACAAGCAGTAATTAATGGTTGTATATGTTATAAGGTTGTAAATTATTTGTATATGTCTTAATATGTAACACGGAGTATGATATCATATAACAACAACAAAAAATAGAGTGAAACAAAATTAAATGAAAAGAATAAACCAAACCTAGGAGATTGTTGGGAAGGGTATGAAAAGGACCCTTTTTGAGCCTTCTTATGTTTTGGAGTTGAAGGGGGCCCTGGAGACAAAATCATATCTATTCTGAAAGAAAAAAATGCAAATGGAAATGTTCAAATGTAATTTCAACCCAGTTGAAATTATTAACAGTTTATAATTGAAGTAATATCCTGTGCATTTGTAATTTTCTCCAGATACTTAAATGTCAGGTTGTCATCTAATCACAGCTACTTCAGACATCAATGCTAATGCAGGACAAGGTATACAATGTTTTTATAGTCAACTTTGTAGCTTTTACCTTGTTTGGAGGTATTTAATTCTAGAAAGCATATCAATATGTCCTGCTGAGTACTGTTCTATCACATCCTTTACGTCATAAGGCCTCAGTGTCTCCTTGAATTTTTTTTTATTCAGAAGAAATTTCATGATTCTGTGAGAATAAATGCAGAAGGTTAGGAACAAAAATGGCAATATTTTGTAGACTCTTCTAAAGCTGACAAATATATACTCGAGAACAAGCAAATGAAAACTTTATGTTGAAAAAAAAAATTATTTAATTTTTAAGATTTTAATCCCTGAAGGATATAACAGCAATGGCAAGCACAGGTATGTCTTGTTTTATGAAAAAGTTAATTTTAAAGTAAAACTGAGTTGTTATTGTTTGCTATAAACAAGTACTAGGGGTTTAGATATAAGCTGGATATCTTAGAAACAAGGACATGTGTGTTCCAATTCCAAACTCTTGCTTAGATTGAAACATGAACATGAAAAGTAAGACCTGATTGTATCCGTCTGACGTCTTAGCTGCAAATGCAAGATCAATGCTGATCAATGCTCAATAAATACACAAAGCAATACCTGACCTACCTAACAGCCCTGATCACTGTTTTCAGTGTCGGTATCATGTCTTCCAGTAACAGGTCGCTGGGGTAACCCTTGTCTTCAGACCCTGGGTCTGCCAGAGCTCCAGCATCTGGGGAGTGATCATGATTGTAATATTTCACTTCAGTTTTTAAATTAATAAATGTGATGGCTTACCAATCTGATCATGACAAGAACAAAATTGCATTTGGGCAACCAAGTCTGTGTAATCATGGAATATTTGATTCCTCACAGGTTAATACTACTCCACAATATTTACAATTCAGCACTTTGCATCCATAACAACTTGAATATTAATTAAGTGATACTTTTTACTTAAGATAATTTCACTGGCAACTGCACTGATACATGTGCTGCTATGGCCAAAGGTTTTGCATCATCCTATAGAATGAACTAATTTTGTTTCATAAAATTGAATGAAACCTGCTGAATAATATATGTTATATTAACATATTGAATTACATACGCTTTGTAGTTTTACAGAAACTTTACATAAAACTGACAAAAATGGAAACGTGACATTTTGAAATCTAACAGGAAATACTTTATTATGGCTTCTGGTAGATTTTTGCGATATCATTTTGTAGTTTCTTTGACTACACAGTGTTAAATAAAATATCTATATTATGTTGTGGCGGGTTATCCCCACCCCTGTCCATATTTTGTGTTTTATGTGGTGTATTATTGTTTATATGCATGTATGTAGTGGTGCACGGAGTGTGGATTATGTAGCACGGGTGATTTCAAATGTATATTTGTATTTAGGCACAGGGATTGCACAATCACTTCACTGCAGAGTAAAGTGTGTATTTGCATGTGGGCACGGGGATTGCACAAATTAGTTCATTTCTAGGTAAAAGGAGCATGGATCACTTTCTCAAGGTTGGGTGTTCGATGAGGTAAAGGAAAATAATTACGATTGCTATTCGTGCTGACTTTAAATAAGCACGTTACCTGTTTTGGGGTTTCTCTCATTGTGTTTAGTGTCTGTCTGTTTTGGCTACCATGTCATTTTGTTTTGGGATAAGTGTTTTATTTTTCTGTTTAAACCTTTTATTTTGCAATAAATCTGCACACCAGCGCATACATTTACTTACAGTACTGTGTGTTCCTTCCGGGTCTGATGTCACCACAAAGCCATCTTGTGACATATGGTGTCCATAAGTAGGAAACAATGCCTCCACACTCAGGCCAAGAACAGTACTGTGGGTGATTTATTATTATTTAAAAAAAAAAAAAAAAACTTTTTTTTTTTGTGTTTGTGTGTTTTTGGGAGGAACAAAGGAGAATATGGGGAAAAGGAGCCAAAGGGGAAAGCAGCAGAACGGGCAGCCCCAAAGCCTGAAGGAGGAAGCACGGTTTTGGTGCCTGGTCTGTAACAAACCCAGGCACACCATCATGCACTGCCCCTTCCATGCACCCCTTCAGGCACTTGACCAAAAGAGGGACAGGGGAAGCTGGGAGGTGAACCCTCAAACACAGTCGTGGGATCCCATGTGGTGGGTACAATGCGAGTACACTGCGGAGTGGGAGGATAAGGAGTGGTGCGCCTACTGCTGTCGCTATTGACATGAGGTGGAAAGCTGCCCGGAAGACGACTTGGACACAGACAAGGAGGTGGATCCAAAAGATGGGAGCCCAAGCATCCAGCTCCCAGAGGGGGGTAGCCCGAGCATCCAAAGCCCAGAGGGGGGGAGCCCGAGCATCCAGTGCCCAGAGGGGAAGAAGGCCCACTGTCTCCACTGCCACCATTGATATGTGCAGAATACCCCGCACTCCTGCCAACTAGCCATCAGGAGAACTACTGGGAAGCCTATCTCCACCTTTTCAACGTTCTCTGCTTGCGGGGAGTGTGGGCACTCCCCGACCAACTGACCCTCCCAGGAATTGAGACGAACCACTGCCGACAGGCCTTTGGGATGCCTATCTTCGCCTTTTCAAGGTCTCGAGTTGGTGTCCTGTCTACGGGGAGTGTGGGCACTTCCTGATCAACTGCTCCCTCCAGGAAGAGGGGGAGGCGGAACAGGGGCCAGAGTGCCCCACAATGAGGTCAGTATTGCCTCTGCCTCCACCACCAGATGGAGACTACCTGCTGCTTGTACCTCCACCACCAGCGAGAGAAGAGCTGCAGCTACCCCCACTACCAGAGGGAGACTACCTGTTGCTCCCGCCATCACCACGAGGAGCTGAAGCTACCTCCCGAGGGTCAGCTCCTGCCCTTTCCTGCAAAGCTGAGGGCTGCTTAGCCTGCAACGCCTTGGGCTGCTGTGCACCTGCAATGACTATGGCTGCCACACCTGAAACACCCGCAATGCCCAGGGAGGCCAAGCCTGCAAAGCCCGGGGTAGCCTGTTCCACACTACCCGGGGATGCCTGTACACTATCGCCCAGGGAGGCCAGTTCGCCATAGCCTGGGGAGGCAAGTTCGCTATCACCCGGGGATGCCTGCATGTCACTGCCCAAGAATGCCTGCACAACATCATCCAGGGATGCCTGCTTGTCATTACCCAGGGCTTTGTTGTGTCCAGTAGCAGCAGTTGCACTGCCAGAAATTCTGGGGCCGAAGCCCAAGAAAAGGGAACCGCCAGCTACAGAGAAGGGGGAGAGGTAAGGAGATCATCTCCACTCACAGTAGCACTACCGCTGCCAGCACCGCTGCTACCACTGCCGGAGTGTCCCATGCTGAGAGCAGCATGGCAGCTGCTAGCATCACCGCACTTCCGGAGTACAACACACTGCTGCAGCAGTGTTACGGGAGGAGGACCTCGCTCCGCTGTCAGCATCTCCGCTGACGGCATTGTAGATGTTAGCCTGGCAGCTACCAGCATTGCCACAGGCAGCCTTTCCGCTGCCAGCGGTGCCACAGAAGGAGGACCTCACCCTACTGACAGCATTGCCACTGGAGGAGGACCTTGCTCCGCTGTCAGCCTTGCAGCTGCCAGCACTGCCACTGGCAGAATCCCAGTCACAGCTGTAGATAAAAGGAACATGAATCACTTACTCAGGGTTGAGTGTTTGATGAGGAGAGAAAGAGAGTCGGGAGGTAAAGGAAAATAATTACAATTGCTATTCGTGCTGACTTTAAATAAGCATGTTACTTGTTTTGGGGTTTGTCTCACCGTGTTTGGCTACCATGTCATTTTGTTTTGGGATAAGTGTTTTATTTCTGTTTAAACCTTTTATTTTTCAATAAATCTACGCACTAGCGCATACATTTACTAACAGTACTGTGTGTTTCTTCTGGATCTGACGTCACCAAAAAACCATCTTGTGACATATGTTCATTAAGTTTTTGTTTTTTTTAAATTATGCCTCAATCTTAAAATTGTAGTTGTTGCAAAACTTATGGTCATAGCTGTAGACTTAAACTAAAGGCAACAAATAAGGACCCCAGTTAACCTGAGATGTTATGAATTCCAAACCATTTCTGACTCATTTAAGTGACACACAATTTCATTCCATCCATAACTAAAAAGCACTTAATTATTATTTAACAAACCTTTTCTTTCTCAATGTCTTCAATGGCTTGTACAGGAGACACAGCAATTGTATGTAAAAGTTGCACAAGAACGCTAAACCTAAAGATCCAAGTTTAATTTCCTCTCTCATTCATAATGAGCACTTTCCACAACCAAATAGAACTTTAACCAAACATTTAAGACAAACATATTTAACATCTAAATGTACACGTTTATTTTGCAGTTCACCATGTTTTTTTTCCATGCAGACTGTATAATGGGTATTTACTAAGCTTCCACAGTTAACCATTCTTTTCCGAACTTTTGGGGATTTAACTTATTTGCCAGCTTCTCACTGCCCTTTCTGTGATTTTGCTAGGCACACTACACTTTGAGATGGCTTTACAATGCTATACTCTGTAAACTTTGATAATGGATCCATTAAATCCATTAAAGTAATTAAGAATATATGGCACAAAGTTTACCTTCTGAACTCTGTCTAAAAGCATATGCTTTCATACGAAAGGCAGTTCGGAATCTCTCTCTGTTACTGTAGGCCCCCGCCTTTGACTCCTTAGATGGGCTCTCTTCGATAGCATCTGCATTCACAGGTGTGACCAGCTTGCCCTTGATAGTTGCCGCTCGCGGGTTAGACAGGAGAACACGCTCCAGGAGACTCATTTTCTGGCTGCAAAATAAATGTTATTTATCGATTTTCCCTTTTGTCTCAATAGTTCTTAAATATGGGCCACTGTGCGGCTCGCCTGGTGAAAGCACAGCTGTGTGGTGTGCAGAACAGTCAGGGGAGGGCAGGTTCATGGCCTGGTCTTGCAAAGTCTGCTCTAGGGATTCTGCAGCGGGTGCCACAGTGGCTCTGGTTCTCCTGCGGGTTAGGGAGGACTAAAATGGTAAGGACAGTTTCTCCTCATCGCACTACAGCGGACCCTACTGGCCAAGCGCCTTTGTCCGCCAGAGGCCGGTAGCTCACTGACATCCGCTTTTGGGCTCCTGTGTGTAAAAGAGGAAACTGGTTTGGTTGCGCGATTGCCCACTGACCCTTGAGCTGTATGGGGATTTGCTGCGTTGAGAGAGCATACAGTGGCAAGTCAAAACCAGCTATTCAACTGTCACAATGCTGTTGCAGTGTGATAACTTAAAAAATGCAGCAGCTTTGCAATCCTGTTTTTTTCTGACTACCATTGAATCAGCTGCACGTGGTTTGGAGTTACGTTCTCATATCAATTGATTGTTCACGCTCATTCAACTGGGAGGAGTTATAGTCATTAAACTTAAATCAACTGTACATTCTAAATTGTGGAAAACATTGAGGGTAAAATAAATGGGCACTGATTTAAAAAAAAAGGGGGTTTTATATATTTAAACTATGTTACACCACAATTTTGTAAAACCCTGTTTCATCCAGGTTGACTGTTGCCAGTCCAGAACATATTGAATTCAACCTACCGGTATTCACTGTAAGCTGATGGTGTTTCCATGTACCAGCATTGTCAGGTGTTGTTAATAATCAAGTGGCGCTAGATCCTGAAGTTTAGATCACTTTACAATAGGGTTACAAAGCCAAATTGTTTTTCCTTATTGTGGCATTGGTGCTAGAAATGATGTGCTTGATGCAACCCCTTATAAAATCTACTTCACAGGGGTATTGCAATACACTTAAACTGTTACCGAACTCAACAATTGTACAGAATTAGAGGTTAAAAGGTCACTTCATTATACTTTGAAGGCTGATGACATGTTGGCATTATGCAAGTCCACAGCAAGATTAAACCCAGCACCAGATAGCCTTTCAGTGAAGTTGCTCCAACCAAGCAGAGACAACATGATATTCTATCTCCCTGGGATCACTTTAACATAAAGGAGGAGATTAGAGTATACAAAGGGTAAGGATAATGAGAAGGGAATATAGCAAAAAAAAAAAAGTGAGCTTACTCAATTAATTTTTATTTCTAGGAAGTGTGAACTAAACCATTTTCCCAATAACAGCTTTTAACAAAAGCTACTGAATTTTTTAGAACTACATTAGAAAAAAAAAATCTCTGTTTTAAAGTCACAAGTGACATAAAGTTAATGTACAAAGTTAAATATAATTCCATTTTTCTGTTTACTTCCCCAAAAATATACAAACACTGCTGGTAAGTTTTTCAGCTTACATTGACTTTTCTGGATACAACTGCTGTTCCTGTTGACATTCACAAAGACATCACTTTTAATTCCTTTTAACTTCTATATGTTTTAAGAATATATTGTGGTCACGATAAAGACACACTATAACAGTACTCAATTCAATAAATTATGTTTTAGACCATTCTTATCTTTGCAAGCTGATTTATCATTATTTTTCATGTAGAAAAACACCTACAGTGGCAGAAAAAATGTATAACTGAAATTATTTAATGAGCTAAGAAATTAACATTTCTATTTATATTTTAGAATAACACACATGGGAAGATTCTCAGAAATCTTTCTCAGAAGTGTTTTTGTAATGAATGGACATTTTTATAGTAGGAGTATTAAACAGCTAAGCAGTCACCTGTTCCCCCCTAAGGGTTTGATGGATTGCAACATAGTAGTGTTCACAGTGAAGGGACTTACACTGTAATACCTTGTAGCATAAAAGTAAATTGCACAGATGTCCAAGATATACAGTATATGCCTTTCTAGCCAAATGTAACTACATCTAATAGCACTGTGGCTTACTACATACATATGCATGTGATAATTTAACCACTGGATTTCTGAGAATGGTTGCATAATTATGCTAATAAGTACTTAATTAGATGCATTTGATCAGCCCATTATGTACAGTCGTTAAGCATTTCGATAAAATACAAACATTTGTGACTGATAAATCGAGTTTTTTTTTTTTTTCCTAACTAGTATATGTAACAACCTAGTGAGAATACTAAATCAGGATTAAATGAAGCAATTCGAAAAATTGAAAATACTTTTGACCTGAGAGTAGAGTTTTGCATATGGAATATTGCTAGCTAACCTTTTGAAGGCAATTTAATGTAAAAGCCTAAGAACACGAGTAAACCATGATAATTCTTCATGCAGAATGCAGGTATAAGTACAAAAGGTTCATTTTTATGACAAACCTTCTGTAATATTGAAACATGTTAAGGTGTAATGAACCTTGATTGTGAATATTTGTTTTTGTGTATTATGGAAGTTTGGTAATAGCTTGCCAATATGTATGCCAGTATATGTACTGTATATGTATGTATGTAACAACAGGTAAAATAACATTCTGATATTACATTTCACTTTTCAGCATTTCCATTAGTCCATGCTTATGTTGCTTATAGACAATTATCACTGTGATATGTATTTTGGCTTGATAAACAAAATGCATTTGTGGTCAAGGGCATTTTTCAAATGCATTTGTAGAAATGGATGAGCTTTTAGATGTTAAGACTCTGAAGTGTACAATCTCTCTTCGACCATAGAATCCAGTGAACTCCCCATCGGTGGAAGGTTATGGGAGTTCCATATATATCTTAGTAACTGAAGTCTTGGTGATAGTATGGAAGCTTGAGAACAATGGTTGCATTTTAGTTAGTGCTACTTCATAACTGGAACTAATGATACTAGGCTATAATACAAAAGTCAAACAAAAAACTAGGCTTATGTTAAGAGTATGTGCATGCTGATACACTTATTTTGTAATTACCTTAAAGAACTATTAGTTAGCATGTACAAAAAAAAAATAAGCTGCACTTTTCTCACCTTTACAACTGAGTACCAATCAATAGCAAAAACTTCCCACAGAGGCCCAGATTTACAAAAGGACTGCGCATGTTTAATGACAGCAAAGGGTTTTGAATTCTTCAGTGGGATTTACAAAACACACACAATGGCATAAACACGCAATTAATATGTGATTTGCGGGGGCAATGTGTCTGTGCGCTTTAGCCCTTGATGCACATGTAATTGTGTATATGGATATGTAATTCTGTATATGCATATGTAATTCTGTATATGCATATGTAATTCTGTATATGGATATGTAATTCTGTATATGCATATGTAATTGTGTATATGGATATGTAATTCTGTATATGCATATGTAATTCTGTATATGGATATGTAATTCTGTATATGGATATGTAATTCTGTACACGGATATGTAATTCTGTATATGCATATGTCATTCTGTATATGCATATGTAATTCTGTATATGGATATGTAATTCTGTATATGCATATGTAATTCTGTATATGGATATGTAATTCTGTATATGGATATGTAATTCTGTATATGGATATGTAATTCTGTATATGGATATGTAATTCTGTACAAGGATATGTAATTCTGTATATGCATATGTAATTATGTATATGCAGATGTAATTCTGGGGTGTTTCTGAATGAAACCGATAAAATTGGGAAGGGATTTTGCAAGTGAGGTCTATTAAATATTCTGTCTAACTTTTTTTTTTATTGCTGCCGACAATTGCAGTCTTCGTATTTGCATGATTATTTTAAGACAAAGAAACATTTAATAACATTTTGCAAAGATCTCATTTTTTAACCCTTCTGATCAAAAAGTCTGCAAATAGAGAATATAGAATCCATGTAAAAAAGGTTCTTAGACTCACCTAAAAAGGTCTCCCCACAGTGGAAACGCAAGGTTCTAACGAGAGCCTTTACTTCTTAGAGTGTAGGCATTATAAGAACGGTGGAGGAGATTAAGAAAAGATGGAACGATATTCCGAGGCGCACTAAAGAAAAAGTCTCATATACATGTAATACAATGAGGGCTCATCCTCCACCGTTATTTTAGTAATGCCTACAGAATGTATGTTTCGTAAGATGGCATTCTGGTATTTAACAATACTGGTTCAGAAAGTATTGTTAAACTCGAGTTGGAAAGAAAACGGTAAAAATAAAAAGATAGAGGGACAGATGATGCAGTTAGTTTGTAGCTAGAGCAAGTACGGTTTGTAGACCATATATACCATACAGATATGCTTTAAAATCATGCAATAAGAAATACAGACAAACATAAGAAATAGGAGAGTTGTAACTGCATAAGACTTTAAGAAGATATAAATCGTAGTTAAACTGCAGACTATTCGTATACAGCTGTATTGTTGCTAAACATACTGCTGTACAATAATGAAAGGATTATCCACCATTACAGTGATATATTTAATTACATTATTATTATATAAAATAAAGATATTATTATTATTATTACATTTATCGGTTTTATGAAGCCCTGTCAGATGTTTGATATCAAGGGCTTCAGCGCAAATTTCAAAAGTCCTACTTGCAGTACTTTTTTTAAAGTGTCTTTTCTGAGGCTTGTTCTCCTGCAGTCTCTACGTATCAGCTGAGCAAGGTTGGATGCGAGAAGCAGCACATCTCACATTTTGAAAGTCTATGCGCTGGATTTTCCACAATTCAAACACAGTGATGTCGCTGTTGTCTGGAGAAGGCATTGCCTTGCAGTTTATACTGTTTTTCTTTTTCTTTTTCAGTGGGTAGTTGGTGGGCATGAGATTAAATTACCAGGATGTACAGATGCACACATGCCTGCGTGTGTGTATATCTTCCACTACTTTACGTTACTTTAACAGACAGCTTTGCATATACATGTAGCCTAATTTATTATTAACATAAACACATATTTAATGTAATTTATTTTCTTTTTTTAATATAATCATCTATTTTTATGTACTTGAATGGTTCAAAATTTGGATGAAAATCGAATAATAGTTTTGGAAAACCCGATATAAACCAAAAACGAAGGGTTTTCGGAATCAAATACAATGGATTAACCTCTCTGAATCTATAACTTGAAAAATTAACATAGCACCTATTAAAAAGAAAAAGAATATGTAAAGAACAACAATGAAAAGGGGACCAAAAATAATGCTGCTAATGCTGTTGATTTTGAACACTTGCCTATCATTCTTTTAGGCAGTGAGGAATAATACAGGCAATGATTCTCTTTTTGTGTCAAAAATCTAATTGGTAAAATATTAAGAACCACTGTTTGGCCATTTGACTGAGAGCACTATGGAAACAGACTTTGTCAGAAATGGCAGGGTAGGTAGTTTTGGTGCCTCCAGGTCTTTGTTCCTTGAAAATTTAATTGAGACAGTTTTAATCTGAAGATGTCCTTAAGCACTGTACTTATGTACTGTACTTATTTTTAACTATTAAAAACATTTAATGACATTCCTGGGCCGTCTCCCTTCATCCTATGGAGACCCACGGAAGATATAGCTGGTGCCGGCTGCTGTCTCCTTGGTCGCTGTCATTCTGACAAAGTAAGAGAAGGACTACCTGTTCTTTGGAGTGCCCATACAGTGGCTCTCAAAAGTATTCAGCACCTTGGAATTTTCTGCATTTTATTGTGTTAAAACATGGAATCAAAATGGATTTAATTTTTGCAACTGATCAACACAAAAAAAGTCCATTGTTCTAAATTAATTACAAAAACAAAACAGAAAATAATTGATTGCATAAGTATTCACCCCCTTGAGTCAATATTTGGTAGAGGCACCTTTGGCAGCAATTACAGCCATGAGTCTATTTGGATAAGTCTCTACCAGCTTTGCACATCTGGACACTGCAATTTTTGCCCATTCTTCTTTGCAAAATTGCTAAAGCTCCGTCAAGTTGGATGGAGACTTTTGGTGAACAGCAATTTTCAACTCCTTCCACATATTCTCAATTGGATTGAGGTCTGGGCTTTGACTGGGCCACTTCAGGACATTGACCTTTTTGTTTTTAAGCCACTCCAGTGTGGCTTTGGCTGTATGTTTGGGGTCATTGTCCTGCTGGAAGATGACTCTTCTCCCAAGTCCCAGGTCTCTTGCAGACTTCAGCAGGTTTTCCTCCATGATTTCTCTGTACTTTGCTGCATCCATTTTGCCATCTATCTTCACAAGCTTTCCAGGCCCTGACGCAGAGAAGCATCCCCATAGCATGATGCTGCCAACACCATGCTTCATGGTAGGGATGGTGTTCTCAGGATGATGTGTGGTGTTAGGCTTGCGCCAAACATAGCGCTTAGGGTCGAGGCCAAAAAGCTCTATTTTGGTCTCATCGGAGCTTAGAATCTTCTTCCACTTGGTCTCCGAGTCTCCCACATGCCTTCTGGCAAACTCTAGCCAAGATTTGATGTGAGTTCTTTTCAACAATGGCTTTCTTTTTGCCACTCTCCCATAAAAGGCCAATTTTGTGAAGCACCCGGGCTATTGTTGCCATATGCACAGTGTCTCCCAGCTCAGCAGTGGAAGACTGTAACTCCTTTAGAGTTGCCATAGGCTTCTTGGTGGCCTCCCTGACTAGTGCCCTTCTTGCCTGGATTATAAGGACGGCTTGTTCTAGACAGATTCACAGTTGTGCCATAGTCTCTCCATTTCTTAATAATGGACTTTACTGTGCTCCAGGGGATATTTAATACCTTTGAAATGTTCTTACATCCTACCCCTGATTAGTGCTTTTTAAGAACCTTATTTGATTTGCTTTGAATGTTCCTTCGTCTTCATGATGTGGTTTTTATTAGGAAATGTACTAACCAACTGTGGGACCTCCCAGAGACAGGTGTATTTAACCTGAAATCATGTGAAACACTTTAAATGCACACAGGTGGACTCCATTCAACTAATTATGTGACTTCTAAAGACAATTGGTTGCAGCAGAGCTTATTTAGGTGTTTCATAGCAAAAGGGGTGAATACTTATGCACTCAATTATTTTCTGTTTTATATATGTAATTAATTTAGAACAATTTGTAGATTTTATTTATTTATCACTTTGACATTATCGACTTTTTTTTGTGCTGATCAGTGGCAAAAACTCCTAATTAAATCCATTTTGAATCCATGTTATAACACAATAAAATGCGGAAAAGTCCAAGGGGATGGGTGAATACTTTTGAGAGCCACTGCATACTAAAATAAAGGGTGTGTAACGCATGCAGCATTTCACGTGCTATGATGACTGGCAATTGAATCATTTAGCTCACCTTATTCGTGCATATTATTATATCAGTGAATAGAGCGGACAGGCCTTCCTTTTTGTGCGCAGTATGGGTTTCTCTTACCACGCAGCATTTCAGGTAATTTAACACTGTTTAGTGCATGAGGCCCCAAGTCTCTGTCTGGTTTGTTGCATTTGTATATGACGCACAGCACTGCAGACTCATACTTAATTGTTTAACTATAAAGTTTCAATTTAAATATTAAAATGAATACTCAACCATCACAGTTTTCTCTTTCTTTGGATTCCAGTGGTGACTGCATTTCTCCTACCGCTGGTCATTCATATAAGAATCCAGTAAAAAAAAGAATGCCTTTTCTCAAATCTTCATTTTCTGTCACTTGTTCCCCTTGGGGGCAACATATATGTTTCCTAGTCTTGAGGCTGATCGGTGCAGTCTCACCTCTGATTGGATGTTTCCCCCCTCGCCAGTATTCTTTACTAACAACTTGCTTAATCTATGCCAGTGACCCTCTCTGGCCCCTCTACATGTTCATTTCCTTCTCTCTTTCAGAATTCCTGTCATGGCTATGTCTTGGAGGTCTGGCTGTGCTGATCTCCTGAAGTGTATAACCTTTATTCTTATTTTAATAACACAGCTGTGAGTGAAAAATGGACGCCTGTATCTACAGAGAATGAGACAAGGGTTTTATTTCTTTGTTGGTGTTACAGGGGGTTGTGAGGAAGCTTTTTCAGGATTGGTACTAGTTGATTGCACTGATAACAAATAATAATGCACATAATAGCAATCTACAGTACCTCAAACAGTGGAAGATACCGTATATGATGTGATCGCAAGTTTTCTGATGTATGTGCTAGATAGAAACGTTAACATTGATGAGAGTTTGAAGGGTGTCACCTTTGAAATCTATAGCATAAAAAATAATTTTAAAAAAGTGATATGCCTGCACAATTATGTTATTATAATGCTGCAATTGTAATATTAATATATATATATTGATATAATATATTATATGATATTATAATATATATATAGATAATATGATATATATGCAGTACTGTGCAAAAGTTTTAGGCAGGTGTGAAAAAATGCTATAAAGTAAGAATGCTTTAAAAAATAGACATGTTAATAGATTATATTTATCAATTAACTAAATGCAAAGTGAGTGAACAGAAGAACAATCTACATCAAATCCATATTTGGTGTGACCACCCTTTGCCTTCAAAACAGCATCAATTCTTCTAGGTACACTTGCACAAAGTCAGGGATTTTGTAGGCATATAGTCAGGTGTATGATTAAACAATTATACCAAACAGTTGCTAATGATCATCAATTCAATATGTAGGTTGAAACACAATCATTAACTGAAACAGAAACAGCTGTGTAGGAGGAATAAAACTGGGTGAGAAACAGTCAAACTCAGCTAACAAGGTGAGGTTGCTGAAGACAGTTTACTGTCAAAAGTCATACACCATGGCAACACTGAGCACAGCAACAAGACACAAGGTAGTTATACTGCATCAGCAAGGTCTCTCCCAGGCAGAAATTTAAAGGCAGACAGGGGTTTCCAGATGTGCTGTCCAAGCTCTTTTGAAGAAGCACAAAGAAACGGGCAACGTTGAGGACCGTAGACGCAGTGGTCGGCCAAGGAAACTTACTGCAGCAGATGAGACACATCATGCTCACTTCCCTTCGCACTGATGTCCAGCAGTGCCATCAGCTCAGAATTTGCAGAAAACAGTGGGACCCTGGTACACCCATCTACTGTCCGGAGAAGTCTGGTCAGAAGTGCCCTTCATGGAAGACTTGCGAAACAAGGCCAAGCGACTCAACTATGCACAAAAACACGGGAACTGGGTGCAGAAAAATAGCAGCAGGTGTTCTGGACTGATGAGTCAAAATTTGAAATATCTGGCTGTAGTAGAAGGCAGTTTGTTCACCGAAGGGCTGGAGAGTGGTACACGAATGAGTGTCTGCAGGCAACAGTGAAGCATGGTGGAGGTTCCTTACAAGTTTGGGGCTGCATTTCTGCAAATGGAGTTGGAGATTTGGTCAGAATTAATGGTCTTCTCAATGCTGAGAAGTACAGGCAGATACTTATCCATCATGCATTACCATCAGGGAGGCATCTGATTGGCCCCAAATGTATTCTGCAGCATGACAACGACCCCAAACATACAGCGAAAGTCATTAAGAACTACCTTCAGCATAAAGAAGAACAAGGACTCCTAGAAGTGAGGGTATGGCCCTCACACAGCCCTGATCTCAACATAATCAAGTCTGTCTGGGACTACATGAAGAGAGAGAAGCAACTGAGGCTGCCTACATCCACAGAAGAACTGTGGTTAGTTCTCCAAGATGTTTGGGCCAACCTACCTGCTGAGTTCCTTCAAAAACTGTGTGCAAGTGTACCTAGAAGAACTGATGCTGTTTTGAAGGCAAAGGGTGGTCACACCAAATATGGATTTGATTTAGATTTTTCTTCTGTTCTCTCACTTTGCATTTTGTTAATTGTTAAATATAAACTATTAACATGTCTATTTTGAAAGCATTCTTACTTTACAGCATTTTTTCACACCTGTCTAAAACTTTTGCACCAGTACTGTATATATATATATATATATATATATATATATATATATATATATATATATATATATATATATATATAATATAATATACACACACACACTTATATAATGCTGCCATTGGGGAAAAAAAGTATATTTTGTTATTTATATTATTATAATGCTACAATTGTAAACACATTTTTATTTAAGTTCTATTGAAATAATATATTTCCGTTTTTCATAACAATAAAAAAAGTGTGTTTTTTTTAAACTGTCCAAATTGCTTATTTGAGGGCCAAGAATGAAAAATCTGCAAAAAAGAAAGAGAAAAGACCAGGGCTGCTGGGTTGTTTAAGGTGTGAGTCAAACATCATGACTTGTGTTTTTTTGTTTATTAGCAGGACACTGTCCAGAAATATACAATATATATTGTCCCACTTACTGCTTATTTCTGAAAGGACTACATTAATATGGAAAGCAGAGTTACATTTCCCAGTATTATTTGTCAGTACATATGTAATAAAACAGGAAAATACAAGAAAATTAAATTAAAGTAAAACTGATTAAGATTTTGCCATAATACCTAAATATTTTGCAGAAGCTTGGACCAAGAAGCACGAATGGCTCATAAAAGTGAAATCACTGTAAATGGGGAAAGGTTATTAAACTGTGATGTATGGTCATATGAGAAATGCTGGGTTTTCAATTATTTTTTAATTATTATTAATGACCACATGTTCCTGTTTATCAGCTGTCCATTGCAGGACTGCCTTGGGGAGGCTGCGTAGAAGCTGCTTAACTCTCCACGACAGCTTTTTCTATCATGCTCACTCTTGGCCTTAATTTGGTTGAGAAAGCATGTTGTTTGTCTTCACACCCTTACTGGAAAGTAACACTTGAAAAGACATTATGAAACACCTATGAAACTCTGTGAAATAACCCTACGCAACACAGAGAAGGAACATAACTAGCAAGCACTTTTGGAGATCCACTGGGTTCTCAGAATATGCCATTGGGTCGCTAAAGTGGCTCCAAGCATTTTGTTTCTACAGAAAATGTCTAGGACATTTGAAGGAGAATCTGTACTGTATATTAATGGGGCAATAACTGTACAGAAGTAATTGTGGTAATAAGTTATAATTTTCTCAATTTCACGGTCATACCTGTTAATATGATTTAGGGTTAAGGTCAGAGCTATAAATAAGATAATAAAACTAATTTTTATACCATTACTTAGGAACAATTAAATTATGTAATTTCATGTGAAATGGAGCAATGGTCACCCCCATTCCCCAAATCTAATCATATCTTTTAAACAAAATTATGCAAACTGTAGCATTCATCACTAACTATAATATCTTTGGAATATGGCCCTTAAAGGGGCTTTCTTGAATTGTATGTAGCGGTATATTTGATGATTAATCATTGGTTAGTGAAATATGCAACTCCCCCACCTCCCTTTAAATACAAACATACCTGGAAACTCCTTCAAGTTGATCCTTTCTTTAAATATAAAAAGAAACAAAACATTATTAGTAACAGTTTTTTTATAATATGACTTATTACACATGTACAATAAAAGTGTGTGACATTTTAAGAATGAAGAAAAAACACTGAAATAAAACTACATTTTTATATGTTAGATTGTGATAACTTGAAGGACAGATATAGTAAATGAAAGCAATACAAATGTGTGACAATGGTGTTCTAGTAGATAAGGATATTTAAATGATGCCCCCTGCACAAGCACTGGCACAGAATGAATGCTTTGAAAAAACATCATACTTGATAACAAACTGAAATAATGCAGATACCAGTAATGGAAATAAAATACACAACATAGTAGGTGTGATCCTTTTTACCTTTATTATGCTGGTGGCATCCCGATTTCTATGGAAACTGAATTCTTAGCAGCAGCATAATGAGACCATGCAGACTGAATATCACAAGATACACGAGAAAAATAAAATAAATATAAATGTGAAAAAAAAAAAAAAAAGAAGAAGGAATACAAATAAATGAATGCAACAAAAATTATAATAAAAAATATTAAAAGTCTTTAACAGTTTTACATGCCTGAAACAGGGTAGTGATATGATGGTCTCATAAAATCTCCAGGTGGCAATAAGATCATTTCTGCTGGGGTTGGTGGCATAATACCTCCATGCAGACTACAAAAAAATATATATTAAACAACATGGGTTAGTTTCCATTAATATATGTAATCTAATGGAATGCTTTAGATTCAAAACTCCTTATACACGTAATATATTAGCATAGATAGCAGTTCAAATATAATGTCAAACCTTCTCAATATCAATCCTGTTAATGTCACCCACTTCTTAATATTACCACATTGTAATTTCCTAGATTGACAGCTGATAATATCATTTTGTTTTTTTTTCATACTCTGGTTTAATTATTACAATGTGTTGTAGTGTACATGTACAGTATATGTAAAATACACAGCACATGTATTTGTTATGTTTTAATGCTTATTTTGACAGCTTGTTAGTGAACTCCCCTTGAAGTGATATTAAAATGGATTGACTGTATTGTAGGAATCTTAGGTGACTTTTTATATAACATTTTTAGTCTTTGAGACAGATCATTCTAACAGTACAGATAATGTATGGACAGTGGCCTCTCCGCAATTGTATTCAATTAAGCCAGTGGTGGCCAAATCGCAAAAAACAAAAAAAAAAATTGGTGGATCTTGGGACAAATCAGAACAAGCACTACCATAAGCATGCAACAGTTTTTGTGTCTGTGTCGCTCAGTAGCACAGATGAAAATATCCAGACAGTTTCTGCATATGAGAATAAAAAAAACGCTTGTGCGAACGTATATTTTAATTTAGGCGCACGTGTGCGACTAGAAATTCCTAAAAGTTGACTATAAAAAACAAACAATTTTTTTTCTCAGCTGAAAGTATAAAAAAATCAAACCCTCCCATTTGGAAAACGCTCATAGCTCAATCATAATGTTCTCTGTGAATTGAGTTTATTGGTGTCCACTGCTCACTATTAACACTAGAAGCACCAAACCGGTCAAGTTGAATGTTTTAGGTTTTAAATTTTAAATTACTCTGCATTGTCTGTTCGTGACTTTTCCTAAGTATATATATTAAATATACTGGGACAGCGTTTGAGCCTTATATTAGCAAGAACTTGATGATTATAAGCACATTTACCTAGAAGCGTCTAAATCTGTGATTTTAACCGGCTATTTCAATACATTTCAATACTTATCAAATATAGCCTATAATCATGGCTGTCCTTTTCGATACAATCACCTGTCCTTTTCAATACAATCAGTCCTGTGATCAAGTGAAGTCTACCTGTCCATTCTTTGAGTTCTTGAAAAAGCATTGCAGGTTCATTCTCAGCTCAATGCACAAAACAGTGGCGATCGGAACCGATGGCAAAAAAAAAGCCTGAGACAGTGGAATACTGCAATGCCACAAAGCTCGTTGTGCATGTGCTGGACCAGACGACATGACAGTATTCAATCAAAGGTGGGTCTCGTCGGTGGCCTGTGGCTGTATTTTGTAACATTTTGGACCTGGCAGAAATCAATGCATATGTTTTTTACAAGGAATGTACTGGGGAAAACTGCAACAGGAGAGAGTTCATCTTGCAGTTAGCCATGGAGCTTCAGCAAGCACATATGGATCAGAAAAGGACAGAGACAGATGCCCCTTCTGGCAGCGCTGCAGCCACTGCACCCACACACAAGAGGAAACAGTGCCAGGTTGCAAAATGTAATGACAACAAAAGTTTGGATGTCTGCGGCGGCTGTGGAAAGGCAGTGTGGGTAAATGCTCAGGGAAAGTGGAGAAGCATGTATTGTGTGTGGACTGTAAAGATTAGAAAGCTGCCAGGTATGTAGGCTAAATAAATATGTTATGTAAATAGCTTATTGTATTATAGTATTATATATGTTCTGAAGTAGTGCATTATATACTATTTATATGAAAATAGAGCCTTGGAACAGAGCAGGATCAGTTTCCTTATCAGATCAACACATGATGTTCTCCCATCACCACAGAACCTAAACCTCTGGGTGGGTGAGGATCCCTCATGTCCTTTGTGTTCATCACCTGCAACATTAAGGCACATTTTGACAGGATGTAAGGTGGGTCTTAGCCAAGGACGGTTTACTTGGCTCCATGACCAGGTGCTGCGATGTTTGGCCTTAGCATTGGAAGACAAGCGTAACCTGACCAATAAGTTGCTACCAGTTCCACCAAAGCATTACACACAAAAGACAATATTCCTCCATCCAGGAGAGCAACCACCAAGAAAAGGTGTTAAAACCAAGACTTGCCCAGGACAACTGGAAGCTGTTAGAGACTGGAAGATGCTGGCAGATGTTGGTCAACAGCTTATTTTTCCACCTGAGATTGTCACCGCTAACTTTCGACCAGACATTGTCCTGTGGTCTGGATCAGCATGCCTTGTTCATCTGGTAGAGTTAACAGCACCATGGGAGGATGGTGTGGATGAGGCGTATGAGAGGAAGAAACATCGGTATGCTCAACTAGCTACTGAAGCGGAACAGCGAGGATGGAGAGTCCAAATTTACCCAGTGGAGGTGGGTTGTCGAGGATTTTGGCACACTCTACAATCTGATTTCTCAGAGATGTCGGGTTCAGTGGCCAAGAGTTGCATCGCACAGTGAAGAACTTATCTGAAGCAGCAACTGGCTGTGGTTGAGACGGAAAGATTCTGGATGGAGATCTCAAGCCCAATAGAAAGAAAGCCATGCTGATATACGGGTAAGTTAGCTGGGCTGAGCTGAGTGGGGGGGGGGGGGGGGGTGATACTGGGATGCCAGAATCACTGATGAGCCCTCTTGAGGTGTTGTGGGTTAGAAGAAACACTGAGGACGGAAGGTGCCCACTTGAAGACCCCAGAGATGTACCTTACTTAGCTCAATCCAGACAATTGTCATGCTGATGCACTGGGGAGATCGCACTGGGTTGATCCCCGGAGCCAGCATTGCAGCCGTTGTGTGTGCTGATGCGCTGGGGAGGCAAAATAAGCTGATCCCTGGAGCTAGCATTACACTTTAGCAAACAACACTAGACAGAAGGCTATCTACATCATCAGATGGAATGCAACGCAAATGGATCACGTTAGTTTACTGTAAAGCTACGTTTTAGTTGGTGCTTATCTTGGCGAGAGCCGAGTTCAAATCAGCATGAAGTTCAACATCTACTCCCATGTAATGGAAATCATCATTTCACCAGTAACTTTGTTGTTTGTCATTCGCTTGAACACTGCATCACCTCTACCCATGCAAACTGCAAACCACTTTGCCACAGGCATACATCCAGAAACGTCAGCCAGACCATCCCACTACCATAAACAGGCAAGTAGCACTTTCTGAGGAAGATGCTACCAGGCAGTTAAAAACAAAGTTCTCCATTATAATTTTGTTAATGCAAAAGTATTGAACTGTCAAATGTTATGTAAGAAAGAAAGGAAAAGAAGACCTGTAGATATTCAAAAAATAAATTTGAGCAAAATTTTATTTCACTGTGTACCCCGTACGTGCCTACATTTCTTAACTGAGGCGCACATGTGCCTAAAAAAAAGTAAGCGTAGAATCCTGCCTACACCAGGTTTCAAGACTCTGGTCTGGTGCTGGTAAGTATCTGTTTTATAACTACCTATGTTCAATATAAAAAATGCTTTGATTGTGTGTTTGTTATGTTTTTGTTTTATAATTGCTATCTTACGTATTGGACACTTTTTATTAAATCCTGTTAATAATTATTGGTCATAGCTTACTGGTGGATCGCGGAGCCCGTTGAGATCCACCAAAATGGATCGCAGTGTTTCATATATTGGCCACCACTTAATTAAGCCCTACTTTGCTGTGTTTATGATAATGTACACTAGATGGCAGACACAGGTTTAGTTTTACTTTGAAAGGTAATGACACACACACAAAAACAACAGTTTCTTTTTGTCAATGATTATAATAAATCTTAACAAGTCTGGCTAAGAACCATAAATTCTGCTCAGTAGTACAGCATGTTTCAGAATGTTTTAGCACTAGACTTACTGGACAATTTAAATGAGAACTTTCCAAACCTGTATCAGAACTGCTGCTGGGTGCCTGCGCTTCTCAAAGTGTTTCTGCCGATGCTGCTCCTGGACTTTTAAAGCCAACCCTGAGCCTAGAATCCCCTGGAAAAAATAAAAGAAAGAGATGGAAAAAGTATTCACTGAGAATGGGATTTTTAAAACAGGGCTAACTAAAGTGTGATACTTAAGGTATGTTAATGACAAATATGTACAAATAGTTTCTTAGTGGCTGTCTTTCAAATTGTTCAATATACAACCTACTGAATACCATACCATACTGAATCATAACCCTAACTTCATGTTTGTGAAGTATGGTGCTTGATAGTAACTAGTGCAACTTACTCCTGTTTCATCACATTTGTGTAAATCCAAAGCACTGTAAATCTGGTGTGTATAATAAAACTACAAAAAAAAAAAAAAAAAAAAGAAAAGCACAAGCATATTATTGCTACAGTACAACTACAGTAATTAATTTCCACAATAATTTATATGATTTATTATCAATCATGATAATATGTTTAACCTAAATGATAATTTGTTTAACCTAAAAATAAATCATGTCAAACAAAGTAAATCGTCACGTGAAACAATAAGAAACGTTAGGTTATTATCATAACCCTGGTTCCCTGAAATATAAATGTAACTATTACTGAATGGATACTTGCCTCTAAAGACCTGAATCCGGAGAATTATATCTCAAAGCTGCTCATCGAGCCTGTGATGCAGTCATGAGTCCGCCTCTGAGGTATCAAAAGGACTGCACTCACAGATCTCAGCTCCATTTTTTCTTCAAATCTGCTGCAACCATGGAGGCAGTGACCTTGAAGGTTAATGGTTATGTTTCTATTTCCCAGAACCAGGGTTATGATAATAGCCTAACTTTCCCTTTCAAGTACAAAATGTAACCATTACCGAATGGGTAAGTGTACCAAAGACTGGGAAGCCGACCCTTAACACTCTAGTTTCAAAACCATGGTTTTGAGGATCCACAACATTACGTCTGTAGAACCTAGTGAAGGTATGGGGAGTAGCCCACATTGCGGCATTGCATATGTCTTGGAATAAAGCTCACGAAGTTGCCATGCCCCTGGTGGAATGGACAGAGAGCTTTTCTGGAGGGTGCAAGTTGGCCAGCTCATAGGAACGTATCTTGAATGTGCCTGCTATCCACTTGGGCAACTGCAGCTTAGACAGGGCTTGGCCGTGGGACTTCACTCTATAGCAGACAAAAAATTGCTCGGACTGCATCAAACTTTTCATCCTGTGAATGTAGTATGCCAGGGTCATAACTGGGCACAGTGTATGGAGTTTCCATTCTCAGTCAGACTGGAAAGGAGGTGGATGAAAAGCCTCCAATTCCACAGATTGGTTGACATAGAACGCCAAGATAGTCTTCGGCAAAAAGTCAGGATTGGTACGGAGCGTGATCTTTAGCCTGGCCTATGTAAAAATTAAGCAGGCTTTTGCTATAGAGAATGTCTCCATCTTACTCACCTGCTTTGTGGAGGTGATAGCAAGCAAGAATGCCACTTTAAATTATTTTTTATTGTTTTATTGTTTATCCGACAGAATGGCCAGCATGGACCCGGAGTCCAAGCACACTCCAAGATACTAGGCTGTTTGGGAAGGCGTGAGCTGGCTCTTCGCATGATTCCCCGTCAGGCCCAACTGTTGAAGGTGGCCGATGACCAGTTCCATGTGGGCCTCTGTCTGTGCTGGAGACAGGGTAGAAATTAACAAGTTATCCAGATAACTGAGTACTCTGATGTCTCTGAGTCTCAATGGGGCCAAGATAGCTTCCCTGTACTTCAAGAAGGCACGTGGAGCTAGGGAGAGGCCAGATGGCAAGACACGGAACTCATAAGCTGTTCACTGAAAGGCAGACCACAGGTACATTCTGTGTGCTGGCTTTATGGGGATGTGGCATTGTCAACATTTTGAACCTCTTTCGCCTCAGATACAGGTTTACTTGTCTGAGGTCAAGGATCGGTCTGAGGCCACCATCCCGCTTTGGTACCAGGAAGTACCTGGAGTAGAGCCCTTCCTCCAACTGGAGGGGGTCTATCATGCAAATAGCCTGTTTTTGCATCAGAGCTGCTACCTCCTGAGACACCACAGTGGCGTCCTGTGGGTCTGTGACTGATGTTGTCATCACACCCCGAAAGGGAGGGGGATCGTACTTGAATTGCAGCGAATAGCTGGTCTGAACGGTAATAAGCACCAATATGTTTGTGGTGCACTGACACCAATAATCCAGAACGCCCTGGGCCTGTGGCAGCAAAATTCTAGAGTTGCTATATAGCCTCTGGCTTGGCCTGCAGCTTCTGTCTCTGCACAGGGCATCAGAATCTATTATAACCTCCGTGTTGAGGAGCCATCGGCTGGCCCTGAACATTGCCTCTGGTAGTGGGTGCAGCTGTGTTCACGCATTGGAGGTGGTCACTTGGGAAGTTGGTGAACCAGTTCCTTACTGGATTCACAATCTTTCCATTTGCTCCGAGTCTGCCGATTGTCTGGAACGGCGACTCTTCTTCCTCTTCTGTGGGGGAGGGGAAAGGAGAGGCAGAGCTCGAGCAGGATGAGGAAGACCATGAAGATGTTTTCCTGCCTGGGCAACTTTCCTGGGTTAACACTTATTGCGATTGTTTTCATGTGTTTTATTAAAATTTACTTCAAGTTTTGTACACTCAGCCGTGGTTGTTTTGTTAGTCCCTCAGCGGTCTTGTGCCAGAAGATATTCAGGTGGGCATCCCTGCATATTGCTTCCTCTGTAACTGTAGGTCACTGATCTACCACTGTTCTTAGTGAATGAGGTTACCGTAATGGTAGTGTACCATGCTCTGCACCGTACCGTACCGTGTGCACCGTACTTTGTACCATGCACTGTACCGTACACCGTACCATACCAGGGGTATTGTGCTTTGTACACCATACCATATCGTTTTCACTGTACCGTGTGTACTGTGCATTGGGTGCTAAACCATACCGTTTACACCTGTACCGTGCTCCATACACTGTACCATACTGTATATACGGTGCATTGCCCACCGTGCACCGTACCATGCATTGTGTCCTGTACCGTGCTTTGTACACCTTACCATGCCAGTTGCACAGTACAATATGTATCGTGTACCATACCATAATGGGGGTACTGTGCCCCATGCACCATATCGTGTGAACCATGCATTGCGCACCACATCATATACCGTGCAAGGCACCGTACCATTGAAACTGTGTGTACTGTATATTGTACTATAATACCGTGTGGGTGTTGTTAAGGCATTCTATACAGTCCTGTAATAGTGATTAGACACAGTGCAGGTATTTGAAAATAACCAAGGCAAGACAGTACCATCCCTGATCTATCAGCGGATCTGGTTATAGTCATTTGCAACTGTTGATGCATTGGTTGCATAGCAACATTGCTGCGTGAGTTCAACGGTATCCCTTGGGTGCTAGTAAAATATGCTATACTGTTATAGCAATTACAGCTGCCAGTCGTTTGCATTGCACACTACTGCGATTACAGTACAGTATATCAAAATTCAATGGACAAGAGTGGGTAGGAACCTTGTGTGTTAATAGCTGCAAAACTTCAGCTCTGGCTGTCCCAGGCATGTACAGCGGATGGGGACAAGGCATCATTACTGGATGCTTCCATTACTTTAGGACACACTTTTGGTCCTGCAGTAGACGAGGAACTGGTGCGTCTGCTTCCCAAGCAACCTCCCCCAGTACGTAGACCAGCTCCCAACTGGCGGCCAAGATTTCAACAACCTCAGAGACCGGCTCATGTTTAATCATTGAAACTTTTTGTGTACTGTAACAGGTCGCGGCCTGAGCTGGCTCTCTGGTGCGTGCATAATCCTGCAGGGGGAGCTGGGGAGCCACAAACGGTCCACCTGTTAATCATGGCAGTGACACGGGGAGGCTAGAAGAGGGCTCGTGCTCTCTCTCTCTTTGAGTGGTCAAGAGGCGGGTCTTGAGCGGCACTCGACCTAGAAAAATAATGCTCTGCTCTTCCTCAGGTCTGCCCTTCTAGAAGAACGGCAGTTCTGGTCAAAAGCTACCATGGAGACCAAAACAGAATGCCAGCGTCTGGAGCTAGGAGAACAGACCAGCAAACCAGGCAAAGGAAGATAACCTGAAATCAGGGAAGTCAAAACTTTTAGTTGCGGTCCCAAGGGGGAGGTGTGTAGTCAGCGGGGAAAATTTGGGCATAGTAGATGAATAACGAGCAGGCACAGGCTGAAGACCCGAGCCGTGCGTGTAGTGACGGTGGGGGAATGCTGCTAGAGCAGCAACTTTTATTTGTAGTTTTGTTTTACTTTCTCTTTTTGCTTTCGTGTTTTGTTTGGATTATTATTTTGACGCACCTGTGTGTGTGTGTGTGTGTGTGTGTGTGTGTGTGTGTGTGTGTGTGTGTGCGTGCGTGCGTGCGTGCGTGCGTGCGTACGTACGTGCGTGCGTGCGTGCGTGCGCACTCTTCATTGGCTCCCTGTTTACCATCGTTGGTATTTGGATGAGCCAGCAGGGCAGTGCCATCTTGTGGCGAAATTGATAAAGTGGGATGTTCAAGCCTTGAACTTTGTGTCTGCGTCCAGTGAATTCCACCACCCTCCCATATGTACATGAATTTTATTTTTTCTTCAAGAATAGTTGTAATATATATATATATATATATATATATATTATATATATATATATATATTATTATATTATACCGCACACACACACTGTGAATTTATCACTACAGTCATTGATATTTCACTCATCATTGATATTTAAATGCTTTGTGCCTGAAGTACAACTCATCCTTTTTTCTCAGAAATTATACAAATAAGTAAAAGAAAAAAAACAACAATTCAAAGTGTTCAATACAGCAAACGAAAAGATGTCATCAGCAGAATTTTAAATAAACTGCTCATATACCAGAAATGTGATGTCACTTGTTGTAAGTAGTGTAAAGCGTTTAGATTTATAAGGACCTGGGGAGGACGGAAGCCAGTAGGTAGTGAGAAAAGGCAGGATTAAGGGAACAGAATGCAAGCAGGAAAAGAGAAAATAAAAAATGGGAGACCTGAAAAGTTTGACTACACTGCATGCACACAGTTTAGTTTAGTGAAAACTAAACATTTCTAGTCCTAAAGGCTGCTTGAGTAGGACATCAGGCGCAGAAATAGTACATTCACTCATATTTGCAATTTCATTTCTGTATGTGTGTGGGCCCCGCTCTGGAGTCGGGGCCCCAGGCGCTTGCCCGGGTTGCCCGGGTGCTGATGCCGGCCCTGAGTGTAAGATATAGGAGGCACCTGGAAAGGGATAGTCTGCATTTCAAATGTAGTAAATAATCCATGTCAAGTCATTTTAGTTGAAAAGACAACACTTACAGCTGGAAGTGCAAAGAATGAGACTCCAACGAGGGCAAATGTTCCGGCTAGGAGACGACCTGCCCATGTTTTAGGGGTTTTGTCACCGTAGCCTATAGTTGTTAGGGTTATCTGTGAAAATAATTTATACACAGTGATGAATATCTTATTAAGATATTTAATATAAATATTATATAATAAGTTTGCTGGTACATTCTTCACTGTAGACTTTCTATCCTTATTAAGTAATATAGAACCCCTTGATAATTGTAATGTGTTATTTAACACATAATAAACCAATTTGCCCAACAGAGAATTATTGGTTACAATATTAAAGGTTTATTTGTGTCTCTAATGCATTACTTGTGTTGTTTCTTGTCCATGCTAGAGTACATACATGAAAGTGTATTATTTGAAAATGCTTGCTGTTGGTTCCTTTCTTCTGTCATTATGTATGGGTAGCAAAGACTCTTCTGACAAGAGACAACAGTATTAAATTCACTGCAACTTTGAGGAGGCCGTAACTCAATATAACAAAGAACTGAATCATAATGTTTCAGGGATACAGCCATTTGTCCTTGAGTCCAGGCTGGGAAATCAAGATGAAGTCAAAGACATCTCACATATGTTAAAATAAGAAGTTGCTGGAACTGTATATTGGCTCCTTACATTCATAGATCAAGTGTCATTAACTGTGATTTAAACCAGAAACCTTATACCATGTGCCTTATGAAAAATAAATTGTCATTTTTGGTCAAGCAGACAGTAAATCTAACAAGAATCAATAAACATTTTCTGCAGTTCATAAAAAAGCCACTATTATAAAACTGTAGAGAAAGATTATCACATAACATTAGCCTCAGCAGATGGGCATACTGGTCCAGTGGTTAAAGAAACAGGCTTGTAATCAGAAGGTCACCAGTTCAAATCCCATCTCAGCCACAGACTCATTGTGTAAGTCACTTAATCTCCTTGTACTCCATCTTTCAGGTGAGACTTTGTTGTAAGTGACTCTGCAACTGATGCATGGTTCACCCACCCTCATCATGTATCTTGTAAAACACTTTGTGATGGTGGTCCACTATGAAAGGTGCTATATGAAGATTATTATTATTTATTATAGCTAAAGAAATGTATCCCTGGAATCACCCAGCCACTTATTTTATTATAGTGACATTTTTAATGGCAAAGCATAATTCAAGCCTTTGTATTTAAAGGGTTGTTATGAATGGAGACAAGCAAAACAAAGCAAAACCAAAAAATTATATGTATGTGTGTGTGTGTGTGTGTGTAAGGTATAAAATTTGGTGGCCCGGCACGTCAAGGGTACTTATATACACACACACACACACACACACACACACACACACACACACACACACACACACACACACACCACACACACACACACACACACACACACACACACACACACACACACACACACACACACACACACACACACACACACACACACACACACACACACACACACACACACACCATGTCTGGGGTGACTATAGGCCCGAGGCATAAGCCAAGGGCCTTTAACCAGCC